>NC_142933.1:50298544-50346044 GCF_046866305.1 Octopus bimaculoides | reverse complement strand
TACCTACCTATATATATATATATATATATATATATATATATATATATATATGTATGTGTGTGTGTGTGTGTGTGTGTATACACACACGTAACACGAGAATTCGGGTAAAATTTCTGAATCACCTGTCGTCATGGGGATTGACACTATAACGAAGACGATTACCAACTGAAAATTGTATTTGACACCCACAAATAACTAGGGATGACGAAGAAACAAAAAACGACATCCTAGCAATGTGTGTGTGTGAGAGTCAGTTGGAGGGTGTACTGAAATTAAGGCTTGGTTCGCCAAACCTTGCAGAAAACATACGATATGTATACGTAAACAAAAGTAGGTAACAAATAACAAACGACTTAGTCGCAACAGAAAAAGAACGTGAGTGTTTAGGAGGAAGTTTTAATTCACTTTTAAATGTTTTCCCTCCGCATTACAAATTACAAACAAGTCTTCTTGTTAGTTGCTTGATAACTTATTTTCAATACTTATTTCCATAGACGTTGATGTGCCTTGTATAATGCACATCAACAACTAGTTAAGTATGACGAGAGAGAGAGGTAAAAAGCATTTAACAAATATTTTTCTACAGGTTTATATTAAATATAAATTACTATAATGACACGGGATCATTGAGTTTTTAATCTTGAATACATTTTGATTCGTCAATAGTTTTTTTTTTGTTTTTTGGTGATCGTTAGGCAAGGATTGAATTCCCAGAAAATTTATTTTTGGAATTACGAATTATAACTATATTCTTTTTTCAGATAACGGATATTAAACCCACCAGGATTCTGTAGTTAAGTGTGTGTGTGTATTTGGATACACTTGTGTAGAGGAAAGAACATATTCGGACGGAATTAAAGAAAAAAAAGAGGGGCAAGGTTTGAACTGTCTCAACTATCTACAGCGTTGGTTCAAATAATACAATATATGCAGTACAGTGCTCTCTATAAATTGCAATTAAAAACTTGCCAGAAACTTGTGACGTTTAAATTAGGTAACAGTCAGTGGGGAAATACCTCCATCAGCTGATCTTCTAAAACTTTTTATCTTTTTTATGCCCGCCTTAGGATAACCACACCTCCCTCATATTTTCAGCTCAATCAACCAACACTTTCGTCTTACATTCTATTCACTTAAAAACAAAAAAAAAATTTTTTTAACTTTAATAAAATCCATCATCGTCCTCTTCACTGTAATATTGCTGAAGACTGGGTATTCAGATTCAGTTGTACAAATCCCAACCAGTATTAATTCGCTTTTAGCTATCAGCTTTAAAACGTCGTACAGTAAGTAAAAACGAATGTTTCTCTACACTACCCCAGAAAATGAAGACATTACGAGCGAATTTGACAACGATCTCAACGATGTTAAAAAAAAAATTGGAAATAATTTAAACTTTTTTTATATACAGTAGCCAGCAATTTAATTTGAACTGGAGGCCTTTAGATTTTGTAGACAAAACTTAAGGCAACATTAAAATAAAACCTGAAGTAAATAAGGAAAATTTGTCATTAAAAAACACTAATAACTTGCTAAAAGTTTGTTTTTTTTTTCTGCATTTCTATATCGTCAGTAGAAAAAAGGGATTGTTTGTGTAAACTAAGTAGTTGTTAATTACGGGCTCTATGTTATGAGCATTTAGATATCTTTGGGCTGAATAAGAAAAATATCAGAACAATTTACTCTGAATTCGTGATCATTCTCCTTTTCTTTCTCGGTATACCAATTATTTTTCTTTGTATACAGAATAAATATATATATATACACACACACGCACATGAGTGTATGTGCGAGCGCGTGTATTTGTTTACATATATGTGGGGACTAGAATCTAACACACAAAACTACTTTTAAAAAATCCCACTTACATACTTTGAAGAAGTTTTATCTCGTTCTACATTTCGCAGTATAAACACATATTTCTTGTGTCGCGGGAGAGAGAGAAAAAGAAAGAGAAGAGGAACCGTTAAAGTACTTTATTTACTCACCAAGTCTGTCAACCATTTTGAATCAACTGTGCCGTCTGACCGTAACACACGCTTGTTGTGTTTGTTTTCGGTCAACTCCCAAAAGCAGAAGCTGCTTTTCAGCTTTTCTTCAATGTAATAAATGAAAAGCTCCCGAAAAGATTAATCCTTTGAAAACCGGAAAGAAGATACAATTGTTTAAGATGTTTTTCTTTTCACTATTGACTTAGTTTCTTCTCTAAATATTTCAGTGTTTTCGATTTTGTTACTTTTACCTAACTAACATACTAAGACGTCGCCTTCGCGCGTTACACTATCAAATGTTTGTGAATGAAATGTTTCTAAATTTGACCTCATTGCTTTCGTCACTTCCGTTCCGGTCACGCTCATAACCCTAACCGGGTGATAACGTATTCGAGCGCGCACTAATTCTCTTCATTGCATTTGGGGTTTATTATAGTTGAAAAATCGATTGAGATAATTTGATACAGTTGTGAAAAATCTCACTACGTACAGACTCTGTCACTCTCTCACATCTCACCATTTGCTAACTGTCAAGGCTGCCTCAGATTTAGAGAAGTATATATTTAGAAGCAAATCAAAAACTAAAGCGCAAAGAATAACTTTTTTTTAGTTGCTCTAAAAATATGAACCAAAAGGTAAAAAAAAAAGACAGATTTCATTTAAAACTAATGTGAAGTTATCATTTGAAAGTAACAACATATGAAAAACGAATAACATGCTTGTATTGTAAATAGTTATTATTCACCTTTAAAAATGTTCCATTCTGAGAATACTCATTTGCTTTTATTAGCTAAAACAAGATACCAACTTCTTGCATCAGATATATTTTTTATTTTCATTAGTTATTTGTTATATAACAGCTATTTTTATTTTATTTTAGATGCTAAATTCAATTTTTTGTTTGTTTTTTTCTTTCTATTAGAAAATAGGCAATATTTTTATAAAATAGTATCAGTTGCAGGTGGTATCTAAAATTGAAATTTCAACTCGAATTTTTAAAATTCACTAAAACTAAAATAAATTTTATTTCTTTAATTTAAAATTTAATTTTAGTGATTTTGATTTGAACTTGAATTCCAACATTAATTAACTTTGCTATTGTTTTCCATGTAGATGGCGTTTTTGAATAATTTATTCTTTAAACAGTTCTAGTTTGCAATATAAACCAGAGTAAATTATTGTGGTTATTCCATTACTTTCAAATATGAAGTTGATGCTTCACTGGTCATGCTCAGAACTGTCTTTTGTACTTACCAAAATAACTGAAATAGTATTTGATTTAGCTTTTTGATGCTCCCTATTAAAACGTCATTATCGACGTTTTAACGTCCACTTTTCTAAACGTGCGTGGATCGGACGCAATTTGCTAAGCCAATCTTGAAACTCATGGTATCACAAAAATCATACTTAGTTTACATTCATTTTGAAGGAAATGAGGAATTCTCTAATGTAAGTAAAAGTTCCAATCCCTACTATAGTCCATTTCTGAATCATTATGCAAATATAACCCAAATAGCTGTTACGTGGTAGCGGGGCATGCTAGAAATAGCAGGCAAATCTTTCCTTTTCTAGAAAAAGGAGCCGTTTACACGTGATTTCAATGTCACATTTCTTGAAAATAACCTAGAAAAGAAAAAAAGACCCACGAAACAAAACTCCCTTAGTGAGAAACTTTGAGGTCCCTACCACCCCTCCCACCTATCTTTTCAGAAAAAAGTGGCTTGCGGTGGGTTTGAATGCACCTAAAAAAAGTGGAAAAAAATTATTCCACACCAAAGTACGAAATATTTACTGAAGGAATAAAATCTGTACCTATTATACCTGTATTTTAATTAATTCAAATTAAAGTACCTCATCTTGAAAAGTGGCAAAATTTGGGATAATTCTAGTAACAAATCAAACAGGTAAGATGCATTAAGAATTTCAGTTTTAGTATTTATCCATAATGTTATTGCTGTCAGGCCCCACTGCTGATATTGGGGGTTACGTTCTATGCCCTGACCAGAGCATAGAACAGGGCTTGCCTCTTTGAGCTGGGAAATGAATGGAATGCCTGGTGTGTGTCTTGTTGTGGCTACCCCCTCCTAAAAAATGGGGAATAAGCCTGGGAATATATACATAATTAAATTTACCTACCCATAAAAGTCAAATTTACTCAGCAGGATCAGCTAAAATTATATAACTATAAACCAGTGGTATATAAAGCACCCACTGACAAAATTTCAAATCTGTATGTAAAAAATTTACAAAGTTACAAGCAAATTTTGTGGATACCCCTCTTGAACCTGAATGGTGATGCAAATAGGAAAAATAGAGCTCAAAACATGAGTGTATATATATATATATATATATACACATATCATTGCTCACATGTGACCATTGTCCATCTTTATTTTCCTCACATGACCATCTTTCTTTTCCTGCACAGACATTCTAAAGACTGAACGTCTTTAATCTCTCTCTCTCTATCTTTTCTCTTTTTTTTCAAAGAAAATATTTCTTCCAGCATTCATTAACTTTCCCCTCATTCTGGTCTAACAACCCTCCATAAAGTCCAAAGTTTATTTTGAAAGTTATGGGAGCAACTGTCTTCAAAGACACATATTGTTGTTGATTGCTCGAAATGAGTAGGAGTGACTGTATGGTAAGTAGGTTGCTTACCAACCACGTGGTTCCGGGTTCAGTCCCACTGCGTGGCACCTTGGGCAAGTGTCTTCTCCTATAGCCTCAGGCCGACCAAAGCCTTGTGAGTGGATTTGGTAGACGGAGACTGTAAAGAAGCCTGTTGTATATATGTATATGTATGTGTGTGTGTATACGTTTGTGTGTCTGTGTTTGTCCCCCTAACATCGCTTGACAATTGATGCTGGTGTGTTTATGTCCCCATGTGTTTATGTTCGACAAAAGAGACTGATAGAATAAGTATAAGGCTTACAAAGAATAAAACTTGGGGTCGATTTGCTTGACTAAAGGCAGTGCTCCTGCATGGCCGCAGTCAAATGACTGAAACAAGTAAAAGAATAAAAGAGATAGAGAGCCGACAACTGATGAAGGGTCGTTCTTTGTATTACTTGTCCTATTTTCAATTTTTTCTCTCGTTGTTTGCATATTTAACTTGCTTGTTTTTGTATTTCATGTTGTTTACAGTTGGTGACGTCCTGTATCCATATATGCATATATATGTGTGTGTGTGTGTGTGTATGCATATATATCATCATCATCACCATCATCGTTTAACGTCCGCTTTCCATGCTAGCAAGGGTTGGACGATTTGACTGAGGACTGGCAAACCAGATGGCTACACCCGGCTTGAATCTGATTTGGCAGAGTTTCTACAGCTGGATGCCCTTCCTAATGCCAACCACTCTGAGAGTGTAGTGGGTGCTTTTACGTGCCACCGGCACGAAGGCCAGTCAGGCAGTACTGGCAACGGCCACACTCAAAATGGTATATTTTGCATGCCACATGCGCAAGAGACAGTCCAGCTGCACTAAGTGCATATATATATATATATATATATATATATATATATTTAGAAGAAGCAACAAAGTGATTCAAGGGCCAAGAGTTTCATGCATTAGCACTTAAAAACACACACACACACATGTGTGATATATAGTATATTATATTTTAAGAGTTTAATTTTTATAGAAACTTTGAGAGGTATAAAATAAATAATTTTAACCCATGCTAGCATGGAAAGCGGACGTTAAACAATGATGATGATGATGAAAACCCTTACATAGAAAAAAAATTTGAAGGTTGCCAATGGGACTCAAACCCACATTTGTGAACATGACAGATGTGTTACCATTATATCAAAGCAATTCTCTAAATTTTCTCTATCTGTTTTAGGGACGATATTCTTACATTATAAGATTTTTTTGGAAATCCAAACCACATGTGTAGTGAATGTCTTAACCACTCTACTATATAGTGTACTGGGTGCAACTATCTCAAAGTAAAAGAATTTACACCCTGCAGAAAGATAGAATGGTCTAAACAGAACAGGGGGAGACATGTGGGGTGGAGAGTTGTTGAAGAGGTCACAGGATGTGACGAAAGATTTCAGACAACGGGCATTAAAATGAGAACCATAATAATGCTGAAGTGAAGACCAAGTATATATATATATACATATAGTGCGTGTGGTTAACTGGCAGAAATATGACCTCCCCAAATATAGCAATATCTGTTTCAGCATATGATTTCATATCTGGAATTTTGAAAAACAAATATGTAAATGATTTTATTGTGGATGTTGGAAAAATTTGTTGTGATTAATAGTGGGATTTTAGTGCAATGGAGGCTGTATTTATAAGGCTCAGAAGTATGAGAGATGTGCACAGTGTAGTCTGTTTTAAGTGAGATGTATTTTTATATGTTCTCTCTCAGGTATCCAGCTACCTACCTACTCACACAATATGACCCTGTTAAATCCTTCCCCCACCCACCCACTGCTAACTTCTCTCCTCTCAAAATCTTGTGTACTCACCCATCTACCCACCCTTTTCAATCCCAACTCCACTTTGCTATACACATACCACCCTGTAACTTGGGTATATACCTGCCCTCTCTCTGTCACACTCTCACCATTTTTCTCTCCTCTCTCTCTCTTTCTCGCTCTCTCACTCTCTCTCTTACCATCTGAGGTAGTCATGTCTCTCTTCTAATGCAAGTCACCTTTTCTATTCCTCAATACTACTCCCCCTCCCCAACTGAAGGGATCTTGTCCTGCAAGCTACTCGGTGATCTTACTGCTTCTGGTGCCATGTAAAAAGCACACAGTACACTCTGTTAAGTGGTTGGTATTAGGAAAGACATCCACTCATAGAAACCATACTAAAACCGACAGCAGAGCTTGGTGCAGTCTTCTGGCTTGCCAGTTTCTGTCAAACCATCCTACCCATAGCAGCATGGAAAATGGATGTTAAAAGATGACGGTGATGATTTGTTTAAAGGCAGTGGTTTCCATTGGGGGATATGTGGGTGTGACTTTGTAGGCTGATGTGGCTGGTAAAGATGAGTGTTCGGTTTTGTGGTTAGAGAAAAATAACAAAGGTAATAAAATTGTATGAATAGGTGTTGCAATATGTCAACTGAGCTGACTTGGAATTTTGTTTTGTAAAATGAATATTCACTGAGGAATGAAAAATTAATTTTTTCTATATAAAAGCAGGGTTTTAACTGAATAGAGTCATTTTTGTGAAGATAATGTTCAGGGTTTAGAATGTAATTATTTTTAAGCAAATAAACTAGTTTGTGGCATTGAGAACCGAATGATAGGAAGAAGGTAGGTGATGCAGCTGTCTACCCTTGATAATTGATAGAGGGAAAAATAGAGAGAGAGAGAGAGACAGAAGAGGCAAAGTAAATGTAGGATGGGAAGTAAATACACAGAGAGTTTGCAGCTAAGGTTACTATTTCTCACTAGAGAACTAATTATATATATAACAGTTGAGATATTTAGAGGCACAACCTAAGTCTACATGAAACATCTGAGAAATCCCATACAATGCAAATATATGAGGAAAATATTCAATTCACTGGTCTAAACAATATTGTTTTCAGAAGTCCATATCTCAGAAAATTTGTAGGCTTTTAGAATTGATCTCAATTATTACTATATATATATATATATAAGTTATATATGCAAGCATAGTCAGAGAATGAATCAGTCAAGTTGAATTGGAGTTCATTTTGAAAATGATAAATCTATTTCCTAAAGTTTGATGTCTCAAGAAAATTCAAATATGTTTTAAAGAAATATTCACAGGAGTAGTTGTAGAACTTAAGACTTAAGACACTTACTGTTGGAATACAACACATTCCCATGAGTTTGCAGCTGAGGTTATATCTCAAAAGGAAGCTCAAAATAGATTAGGAAGACTATTGAGAAGAACAACACAGGTCTGTGTGAAAAATATACAACAGAATTAGACAGCTGCCATTGACACTCAAGACATGTGTAAAAAAATATCTAATTCACTGATCTAGATGGTACTGTTCCTAGATGTTTGTCTTCAGTTGCTTTTGAGAGAACTGACCACATGTGCAGTTGTATCTACTACTTGTCTACACACACGTGTGTGTGTAGACAAGTAGTAAATACAACTTTACTTTTTGTGCCCTTTTAAAGCCTAGCCAGGCTCATGGTTTCCCGGTTTCAAAGGCGTATGCACTCCCCAGCTGGACGGGACGCCAGTCCATCGCAGTGTTACTCATTTTTGCCAGCTGAGTGGACTGGAGCAACGTGGAATGAAGTGTTTTGCTCAAGAACACAACGCGTCGCGCGGTCCAGGAATCGAAACCACAATATTACGATCATGGTGCCGACACCCTAACCACTAAGCCACATGCCTCCACAGTGAATACAACTACCAAAATGTATTCTAACGGAGATTAAAAATTGAAGTACCTTTTGACTAGTCACCTGACAAGACACATCTGCACCTCTGATGCACCACAACTATTTGTACAGCATCTCACCTGTGAGGCACTGGTGCATGATGGGTTGAAACAATCATAGTGGGTAATAAAGAGCCAAGTGAATTCCATTTTCTTTCTCTCATTTTATATATATAGACATATATGCATGCTTATATATATATATATATATATATTCTGCCAAATCAGACTGGAGCCTGGTGTTGCCATCCGGTTTCACCAGTCCTCAGTCAAATCGTCCAACCCATGCTAGCATGGAAAGCGGACGTTAAACGATGATGATGATGATATATATATATATATATTGTCATCATCATCAGTTTAATGTACACTTTTCCATGCTTGCATGGTTAGGATGGAGTTACTTGAGACAGGTTTTCTATGGCCAGATGCCCTTCCTGTCACCAACCCTCACCTGTTTCCAAGTAAGATAATATTTCTCCATAACCAGACTTGTTTTCAGCAGAATATTAGAAATGAATAACACTGTTTGCATGATAGTGACAATCATGATGTGAAGACAAGGAGACACAAGTAGAAGCATGCACACACACACACACACAATGGGCTTCTTTCAGTTTCTGTCTACCAAATCCACTCACAAGGCTTTGATTGGCTCAGAGTTATAGCAGAAAACACTTTCTCAAAGTATTGCACAGTGGCAATGAACCCAGGATCATGTGTGGTTGGGAAGCAAACTTTTACTGCACAGCCGCACCTGCACCTGTGTGTGTGTGTGTTTCTATATACATCTTATATATATAAATGACAGTTTCTGTCTGTCTGTTACCATCTTGCTGCCCAAACCAGGGAACCAATCTTCACCAAACTTTGTATACATGTTGAACTAACATCCAGTTCGATTATAGGCTAACTGGCTGTCAATAAAAATCAATAATGGACTGACTACGGGGTTTGGGCTATTACATAATAAAATGAGAGGGGTGCAAGAGTGTTAGGTTTAGGGAAATGTGGCATAATGAGGATGTCTGATATCAAGGAAGAGATAGATACACAGGGGATGTGAGAGACTGACAGAGAGAACAATAGGCAGGGGCGCTTCCATATATATAAAAGAGAGTTTGTGTGTGTGTGTGTGTGTGTGTGTGCGCACGTGCACTCATATCTTTCTTATACATTCAAAAACTGAGTTGCTGATTTTGACGTATGGGATATCAAAAGATTCAGTAATCGTAAGTCTACCAAATAAACTTTATTTTCATTTACATATTTGCATTACAAAAATGCTGTGTGGTAAGAAGCTTGCTTCCCAATCACATGGTTCTGGGTTCAGTCCCTCTACGTGGCACCTTGGGCAAGTGTCTTCTACTATAGCCTTGGGCT
Source organism: Octopus bimaculoides (assembly GCF_046866305.1). Taxonomy (NCBI): domain Eukaryota; kingdom Metazoa; phylum Mollusca; class Cephalopoda; order Octopoda; family Octopodidae; genus Octopus; species Octopus bimaculoides. The sequence continues at coordinate 50,336,262 of NC_142933.1, read as the reverse complement.
AACCAAAGCCTTGTGAATGGGTTTGGTACATGGAAACTGTAAGAAGCACATCATATATGTGTGTGTGCATGTGTATGTATGTCTGTATGTATATGTTTGTGTGTCTGTTTGTCCCCCCCACTTTCGCTTGACAACTGAAGTTGGTGTGCTTATGTCCCCGTAACTTAGCAGTTTGGCAAAAGATACCAATATAATAAGTACTAGGCTTACAAAGAATAAGTTCTGGGGTTGATTTGTTTGACTAAAGGCAGTGCTCCAGCATGGCCACAGTCAAATGACTGAAACAAATAAAAGAATAAGTCAACTATTGTAAACATTTTATACCATGATGATAATGACAGCGATGTCACATTTTCTATATGAATGTGTACCTTAAAACAGTGCTTCTCAAACTATTTGATGTGGTGTACCGGCAGTTTTTTTTTCCAGTGTTCCAGTGTGCTTAGTAATATTAATTTATACTGGAAACAATATATATAATGAATATAACAAAAGTTGACAATTTTTTTTATCTTATATTTATTCTGGAAACAAATAACACAATATTACATAAGCATTTTATAATGTTTCTTTCTTTTCTGGAAACTCACCACATACCAGCAGCTGATGGCTCGCGGACCAGTGCTGGTTTGCAGACCACCACTTTGAGTAGCATTGCTTTAAAAGACATCCATCTCTTTATATGTTATGAGGAAATACAGTCATTCTCTCTCACACATACGCGTACACATATATCAAAAAAGATGTATGCGTATGTATTTATGTGTGTGTATGAAAGATGTTTGTGTGAGACAGAGAGAGAGACCGAGCAAGTGCCACTTACAAATACATGACAACACCCCCTTCACTCACTCACTCTCTCTCCTTCTCTCTTTCTTTCTCATGCACACACACACACATACGTCCATTTCATATACACGTAGACACATCTTTCACTTTATCCGCTCTTTCACTTTCTGCTCTCACTTCAAAGCAAATATTGTGGTTTCACTTTCTCTTCACTTTTAATTTCTGCTCTCTTCAAAGCATAAAACAATAAAAATTTTTACGGAAATTAACGAATACATTTGAAAACTGAGTTGCCAATTTTGACCTATGGGTATAAAAAGATTCAGTAATCTTTTGGCTAATGTATAAACTTTATTTTCATTTACTTATTTGCATCACAAAAATTTAACATTATAATCTTTCTGTAATTCAACTATCCTAAACAACATTTTATGAGACAACGATGACAATGTCAAATTTTTTATATGAGTAAGTACCTTAAAAGACATCCATTTCTCTATATGTTATGAGGAAATACAGTGACTCACTTTCTCTCTCACATGCACATGCACGCATACATACAAAAAAGATGTATGCATATGTATTTATGTACATGTATATGAAAGATAATGTGTGTGTGTGAGAGAGAGAGAGAGAGAGATTGTGTGGGTACCACTTACACATACATGTGAAACAATACATACATGACAACACACACCTTCTCTCTCTCTCTCTCTCTCTCTCTCTCTCTCTCTCTCTCTCTCTCTCTCTCACTCTCTCACTCTCTCACTCTCTCACGCACGTTCATTTATTTCATATACATGTACATACATCTTTCACTTTCTGCTCTCACCTCAAAGCAAATGTCACCTTTTCACTTTCTCCTCTCTTTCAATTTCTGCTCTCTTCAAAGCATAAACAAATAAAAGATTTTTACGGAAATTAATGAACAATCATATGATCCCAAAGAATGCCATAAAATAACTTCCTTTGGCACACATACACACACACTCACACACATACGCACGCGCGCACACACACACACACGCACAATCTAGGTAAAACCTCAGTATAAATTATGTTATTTCTTGCTATGTGCATGCATAAAATTACAGCACAAATCCAATTGAAATCACCTTTCTCTATTCTGTAATTCATGTTTGTGATGAGTGTATTTAAAAACCTGATCTTCGATACAAATCTAAAAGGAAGTTCTCACAGAAATCCTGTCCTTTGCCTGTTGTTTCTAGCATGTCTAAGGTGACATTTGCACCCGCCCTACTGATTTTTTTCCTAAATTTCTTCCAATTCCTATGTTTTCAATACAGGAGATTAGGACTTCGGCCAAAAAACATGTTCTCAATATTTAAATTTTCTCCCTCCCCATCCCAATTTCTTCATTTTAAAAACTTTTTCCGAAATTTTTTCTTGGTAATCCATGGAGAAAAAACAGAGTGTACGAATCTTTAAGAATTTTCTTCTTTCTTTTTTCTTAAAGAAACACTAAAATCTCCTTTCCAAACATCCACCCATCACCTCACCACTTTCAGAAAGCTACAAACTACCAATGTTTCACTTTTAGCTTTTTGGAAAGCAGGAAAGTTTCTTCAGAAACAATGTCGTTTACCTGTTGTTTCTAACATATCAGGTTTTCTGGTGGTGCTCTAATATTTTTTATGTCTGCTATTTCAGTAAAATTCTACACATGTGTGAAACATTGACGAAAGTGAAACATTGGGTGTTTTAGTGTTTTGAAAGCAGGTAGGTGATGGGTGTGTGAGATGGGGTAAGGGGTATTGAGTGTTTCTTTAAGAAAAATTAAACTTTAAAAGAAATATATTACCCAGATTCATAATCTCTGTATTTTTCTACATAGATGAAAAAAAAAAAATTTGTAAAAAGGTTACAAATTAAGAAATTGTGGTGGGGACGGGGGAAAACTAGTTTGTGGTCCTTCTTAAGAACAGAAAGCAATTTCGTACAAACCCATGCAAACTGTACCCTCCCCCACTTCACTTTTAAACAGACAATAACTTCCATTATGCCAGTAATCCAGTTCACTATATATCAGCTGTGCTGATTCTGCCCATAAGAAAGGAACAAATAATACAATATGGCTGTATGTCATAACACCCGGGCAATGCCAGGATGCATTACTAGTGTGTGTGTGTGTATATATATATATATATATATATATATATGGATATTTTGTTGTCCCTTTTTTGTATCACCTAACTGTCTGGATGTTTTGCGTTCTTGTCCCAGTTTGTATTTATATATATATATATATATATTTATATATATATAGCAGTGTACGTACACTTTGGTCTCTTATATGTAAGTATATATTTATCTAAATCTTGTGCGACTCTATTCTTTCTTTCTATCAACCCTTTCACGCTTATTAGTTCATTCCACTTGTCGTTCTTTCGTTCCCTCTCTCTCACATTTCCTTGCTTTCTCTTCTTGCTCACTTTCCCTCCTCTTTTCATTTCACTGTGTCCCTGTCATTTTTTTCTCACCTCTCCTTAATTCTTCTGTCCCTCTGCCTCTACCTCTCTCTCTTCTCTCCCCACATGACTAGTGTTTGGCCAAACCTGATTTTTCTTTCTTGGTCTGGCCGTCGTCTGTGCAACATCTATATTCTTCCCTGTGCCTGTGAAATCTTGTATCCCTGCCATAAGGCTTTATTTCCACAGACACCAGCTTAATTTAATTCATCCTTAGTCGAAAGACACCTGTTGTTATGTCCTGTTATTTGTATTTGTGTAACATTCTCCACTTTTTTACCATCCTTATTTTTGTATACATTCGCTGATTTCTTCTAAGGAATCTAATGCTCTTAGCTTAGTTTTCCTTGGGGCTGGCCAGATTGAAGCAATCTCGATTATAACCAGCCGAAATTGCAAAGATAATCTGGAACTCGACTGAGGAAAGAAAACTCCTAATGACCTGTCCTTGTTTTCTTTGTATCATCTATCTGGATGTTTTGTTGTCCCTTTTTTGTGTCACCTAACTTGTCCCATTTTGTATTATATACATACATACATATATATATATATATATATATATATATATATATATATATATAGGGTTGGTAGAAAAAATCAAGATGAAGAGATCTCAGTATTTTTGAGGCATTGTTTTTACAGTTAGATGCTTTTACTGTTGTTAACCTTTGCCTGTTTTTTCAAGTAAAGGGAGTATTCATTCCAATTATTTTCAAATGTGCAGAGCAGGCAGAAAATTTGTTGACAGAAAAATGTCAACCAGCATGCTGTAGCTTAGTGCTTCAAAAGCAAAGTGCATTCTCACAGACCTGCACTCATACACACACACACACACATGAACACACACAAACATGTACACACATGCACACATACACACACATGCACTCATACACACACAGCCATGCAGGCACACACACATGCACATACATACATACACACATGCATGCACACACACACATACATACATGTATGCATGCACATGCACTCACACACACACACATGAATAGATGTAAAGTGTAATATGGCATTGATGAAGGACCCTTTCAAAAGATGCCTACTCAATCATACTGCATCATTCAGCAGGTATGAGAAGCAGAACATCACTATAGTTGTTGGCACTCCGTCGCTTACGGCGTCGAGGGTTCCAGTTGATCCGATCAACGGAACAGCCTGCTCGTGAAATTAACGTGCAAGTGGCTGAGCACTCCACAGACACGTGTACCCTTAACGTAGTTCTCGGGGATATTCAGCGTGACACAGTGTGACAAGGCTGACCCTTTGAATCACAGGCACAACAGAAACAGGAAGTAAGAGCGAGAGAAAGTTGTGGTGGAAGAGTACAGCAGGGTTCACCACCATCCCCTACCGGAACCTCATGGAGCTTTAGGTGTTTTCGCTCAATAAACACTCACAATGCCCGGTCTGGGAATCGAAACCATGATCCTATGACCGCGAGTCCGCTGCCCTAACCACTGGGCCATTGCGCCTCCACATCACTATAGTACCCAAGAACATTTGGTGGTTGAAAAGAAGGCCTGAAATTTCTGATATGAAAGTTTTCCAGAAAAGATCTCCAAAACTGTTGTCACTGATGCCCAGAATTGCCTCTGGACCACTTATGTTCCTACATTCCACTGTCATCACATCACCATCATCATCATTTCATGTTCTTTCTCTATGAACAATTTGACAAGCACTGGCAAGCCAGGGGGCTATTTTTTTGGCATTGTTTCTATGACTTGATGCCCTGTGAGAATTTTTTTGCTGCCAATGATGTTGTCCAGATTATATAGTGCTGTGGATAACTGGCAAAATACCAGATACTCAACCTTAGTCTATGCTTGATCCATATCTGCTGTTCAATCAAAGAGACGTGCAACAGAAAGACATGCTGCACAAAATGTCTTACACCTGTTCACTCTCCATTTCATCATTTTCATTGCTGTCACAATGGTTAAGATGTTCCTACAGATACATTGCTGGTCAGTGCATGACCAGCAATGGCATCCTGATAACCATAGAGTAGTGTTGGCAGCAGATGGATTTCCTGATGAGTGGAACCTATTACTTTCATAAGAAACAAGAAAGTATGCACTCTAGCCTCATTAGATGTGTCTTGGGACAAGGTACAACAGTCAGGTGGTATTACACTATTGAAGCAATGTAGGCATTAACCACTTCTTCCCAAATTTCGACCCTTTAGCATTTAAACTGGCCATATCCAGTCCAAACCTTGTACCTCTTTTATGCTCAAATCAGCCGGATCCAGCCTCTCACATCTACCCTAAAAATAAACAGTTATTCTAAAAATAAGCAGTTACATCATAGAAATCTCAAAGCTACAAAGTAAACTGTGATTAATTCAAAGCAATGAGTATAAATAAGCATTACATTTAACAAGAGGAATCTGAATACTGAAGGACAACGTCCTCTCTGCCTCTCCACTCTAATAACATACTTCAATAATAACAACAATATTTAGGACAAACTTTGTTAGTAAGATAATTATTTTCTAATCTTATTATTATTAGAGTCAACTGGTATTGATGTCAAGTATCAAGACAAAGATTAAGAGCCAGTGTGAATCCAAAACAAAATCTTCACACTGAATTCAAACACAGCAGCCAGAGTAGTTGTTTCATAATGCTCAACTAATATGTGTTATCAGCCATTCTGATTAACATTGAGCTAATTCTAGTTTTGTTAACATATCAGATATGTATGAGATGCTTCTTATTATTGATCATGCACTTCACCTATGAGCCAAATGCTTGGTGTACATCCAGAAAAAATATCAGAAGAAAAATGTATGCTTGAATTTTTTTAAATATAAAAGAATAGTAAAAATAAAAGTATATTAAACCAGGTAAATAAGCTACAGTATAGATTTTGTGCAAAATCAATCCAAATTTCCTGGTGATATATTGCATCATTTCTTGAATTTTCTCATCGATTCTTTGAAAGGCATTTTCTGTAAAATCTTATGCCACATAAACATCGTAAACTATTGGGAAAAACTCATTTTTGAAATAAAATGTGTCAGCTGTCCCCAGCAGAAATTTTCTTTGGAGTTAAATACAATATATTTTATGAATCTTGGCAATGTTGAACTTTCATGCTACAGTAAAGTTAATTAGTTAAAAATAAAGATATTTCCTTTGAAACCATATTTAATAAAGAAATAATATTGCAATACAACTGCATAACAATGCAAGAAAGAAACTCTATTTTATTTATTGTTTGAATACAAATTTATTTTATTGCTGATTTCCCTGTTTTGAATCAAACTTTTTACAATGCAATTAGCATTATAAATGAGAGGAAAAAGAATAGTAAGGGTAACACAAGTAAAATATTGATTTTATTTTGGAAGGAGAATGAGTATAACTGATCTTTTTAGTGTTCAGATTATTAACTGAGTTCAATGAGTTATAGGGGCATCACAAAATACTTTATCTTTATGTGGTGTATCAAAAGCTAGTAAGTCTATCATAAATCATTCTTCTCCAAGTTAACTTCATATAAGTAATCAAACTCAGCACTACAACTTAACACAATATTTGTCAATTTTACCGTACATTTACTACTTACAGGAGTAGAAGCTTTAAAACAATGCTGAATCTATTTACAGCTTGATGAACTGACTTGTTGAGTGTTTATATTACAGATATATTATCTGCTAATCAAATTACAGCAAACACAGATCCTTTGGATTAGTGTATTGATACTTCAGAACTCTGGTATTTTTTATTGTCTATGGAAGAATAAAAAACTTATCTGATCATATCACCTTTACTCAGAGTCAGAGCAAGTGAGATTAGAAAAACAGATTAGTAGTTGAATATGAAATTAACTAGAAAGTAGTTTGGTGGTTTGTATTCATCACACAAATGATTAAAAAGCAATGAATTTGCATTGAGATCAACTCAGTTTGGTCACTTCAATCCCTACCTTCTCTTTTATATACCACATGTCTACTGTATCACCTCAACTCCTAAATCAATGATATATACAATACTTTTCACCAGTTCAAAGATTTGACCTATTTTAAAAGTTTGTCAACATGTCTACATTTTCATCTTTTTACTTTATATCATGCATTTATGAATGAAGAAAGTATTGTTGGTTATAGGTTTTCTATGGCCCAATCACTAAGTTACTGTATTTTTAATGGTGAAAATGACAAGAGAGTATCTGTGCAACTTGGGTAGAATAAAAACTACAAGGTATTTTTTGTTCCATGCTGGAAAGGATCTTCAGATGTTGGGCCTTACAGAGGAGATTACAAGGGACCAAAACTTTTGGTGGCTTGCCATGCTTGAGAAGGTACATCATGCTAAGTAAAACTGTGACTGTCCATACATACAGTTATGTCCTCTGTGTCCCTCTTTCAGCTGAGAGGTCCTTCCTTTGAGGGCTCATGGGTGTTGATGTCACCTAAAAAGTACTTGTGCTGGTGTCATGTAAAAACACCCATGCCAGTGTCACATGAAAGTGTCTGTGCTGGTACAACATAAAAGCACCCATGCCGGTGCCACATAAAAGCACTTGTGCTAGTGTTATGTATATGTTTCCTTCTCAAGCCATTCCAGGTTCATAAGGGCCAGTTTCAGTGGTGTATATATTCCCCACCTGGATGAGATGCCAATCTGTCACAGGATTACTCACTTTTGCCAGCTGAGTGAACTGGAGCAACATAAAATGAAGTGTTTTGCTCAAGAACACAATGCGTTGCTGGGTCCAGGAATTGAAACCACAATCTTATGATCATGAATCCAACACCCTAACCACTAAGCCATGCACCTCCACAGTGTCATATATAAAGTACCTATTACATTCTATGAAGTGGTTGGCGTTAGGAAGAGCATCCAGCTGCAGAAACCATGCCAAAACAGACAATTGGAAACTGGGCAGCTCCCCAGCTGTCCAGCTCTTGTCAAACCATCCAACTCATGCCAGCATGGAAAGCAGACATTAAATGATGGTAATGATGATGATGATTATGCTGTACTGATATTTTGCTGATTCATCATTAATACCAGTGCATATAACATTTATGACATGTACACAAACATGGCTTCATTTAGAATGCTGGTGGATTGCTTGACATGGGGTTTTGACCTGATGGGGTCTCTTCCATGACAATTACTCAGGATGTTCTGAGCTAAGCCACAAATGCTTGTTTAGATATAGAAATCAGTGAGCAAAAAAATTTACTGATTTGAGTGAAGGCTAACCAGGCAAGAATCAAATTAACATACAAACTTGAAACAACCTTAGATTGAAATACCTGTGTGTATAACACTTATAATGTAGAGTGGCACTAGCTGTTATATTTTGTCTCAGAGAAACAATGCTGGCAATTCACTAGACATAGTGCTTTGACTGTTTTTGGTTTCCTCAGTAACAAATACCCTGGATATCCTGAGTTAAGTCAAAAATGCTTGTTTAGATATAGAAATTGGTAAACAAAAAAATTTACTGGTTTGTGTGAAAGCTAACCAGGCTAGAATTAAATTAATGCTTTCCAAATCAGTTTGAAATGCTGTGTCTGGTGACTCACCAGTGTTTTGAGTGAAGCTCTGTGTTTTTAATGCAGAAGTGTCTCTGAGAAGTTTCTCTGACAAATAACATATGAGGAGACACAATTAGCTGGATTAATAGGATGCTAGGTCACTGGTTTGTATTATGTGACCACTCTTATTTTATCGTGATTTTGGCTTGAGGAGGGTCTTTGCAAGCTCTCTGAATATATTGAAATCATATGGGTTTATGTTCATCCCAAAGTCAACTTCTGCAGGAAAAATGTGATTGGAGAAGGAATACCAGAGGACTGATACCTAGCCTTCTGGTTGTGTCTTTATTGTGTAATAGATAATAATAACTCTACCAGAAGCTTCCTTTTTCTATACCTTAGCTAGGGTGAATCAAGCTGGTAGTCTACTCCTTTCTAAACTATAACCAGAAGCAAAACTCAATACTGTAAAACTAAACACTCATCAATTTTACTATGTTCTTGCTACTTACTATAATTATTTCTAGTATACTGTCACTACATAGTAAAGTGGCATTTAAGAATTTAATTGTTTTATTAATGTAAACTATAAATCTGATAGACTGGAAAATACCCATCCATCAACATGCAGACATACTGTCTTCTCATCAATATTACAATGAACTCTGTTCCTTAAACAGTTAATAGAAATAGTTGCTGGATCTCCCTCATATCGCATCCTACAGTCATAATTAAAGAAAGTTGATACATTCAATGTATCACTCCTTGATATAAAAAAAAAACTATGATAGTCTTGATAGGAATACTTTTGATCATAAATTTGCTTACTAAGGTTGGCATGAGACTAAAGAACAACAGCAATCATAAGAAAAACATTTGTTACAAGTAGAAGCATAGCATAAGGGATCAATAGGACATAGTGATTTATTGTTACTATGGCTGTTAATTAAGGTGAGAGCACCAAAAATATCTTTACCTCTGGGTCCTGAGAATCATCAGTATGCTCTTGGTTACAGCATACAAATTACTGGCCTTCATAGCTTGGTTTACTCTCAAACCACCAAATAATAGCTGCTAAATGGTATATGTAGCTAATAATTCTGGGTGTTTCCAATACCTATAGACATAAAATGGTTAATATAATTTCTGTATAATTCTGTATGAATCAATGTTGCAACTAAAGTGAAATGTAAAATTGTGAAATGTTCTGCTTCAGATAGCAATAGATTTATGAAACCAGAGACAAAGGAATCCTTATTTCAATGTTTGTAAAAGCCAGCTATCCAGCCAGCCAGCCAACCAACCGGCTAGGGAACAGCAAGGTAACAGCTGCAGGCAAATTAAATTTTACATGTTAAACATCAACTCTTCCTGTCATGATATAGAAGCTGTTGGGAAGTTCATCACAGTCACTGATTCCTGATTGTCTTTCTCTAAAACTACATTTGTAGTTTTCTGTATTGCAACTTGGAGAAGTTCCTTTACATTTTCTCTATGTTGTACACTATTTATTAGTTATGGCATCATGCTCGTAAGCAAGGTACACAGTTCTGACTGGATAACAAGTAACATTCCAATTTCACAGTTGAGTGGTTTTAGCTGTAGAAAGCACATTCAGCTGTTAAAATACACCAACAAAGGTATTTTAAAAGTGGATATATGCAAATTTGTGATGCAAATACTAGTCCTTTTCCTTGATAAGTTTTTCTTGCAATATCATGAAGTCCAAAGCTAATAATGCATTACATCATAAAACATATGAAATAATACATTATGTGCATATAAACATACTTAATCTGGCTTTGAAGATTTTGAAAATCAATCCATTAAAGCTATTAAAAAAAAATTCTTTAATACATGCATGGCTGTGTGATAAGAAGCTTGCTTCTCAACTACATGATTCTGGGTTCAGTCCCACTGCATGGCACCTTGGGCAAGTGTTTTCCACTATGGCCTTGGGCCAACCAAAGCTTTGTGAGTGGATTTAGAAGACAGAAACTGAAAGAAGCCTGTTGTGTGTGTGTGTGTGTGTGAGATCAATAGAATAAGTAGAGTTAAAAAAAAAAAGTCCTGGGGGCAATTTGTTCAACTAAAAAACCCTTCAAGGCAGTGTCCCAGTCTGGTTGCAGTCTAATGACTGAAACCAGTAAAAGATAGAAAACAAAAGATATGCAACATAACTAAATAAAACAAAAGTACCAATGGTCGCACAACAAAGAGTGGGGAACCTCTTGCTGGTGGGCAAAATCCTACTCACCAAAACTCATATGGAAAAAAAATTAGTCTAAGCCAAAACAATAATTTAATGTAAGTTACATATCTAAGAAATTATGTTCTTATACACCTTCAATTTGTCTTTGGTATGAAAAAGATTTTCTAACTCTGGTTTAAATTGAATGACTGTTTTATTTTTTTATTTTCTGTTTTTTAAATATAGATATAAACATGAATACAGAATAACTTCAATTATGAAAGGCAATTTGTAGTATTTCTCATTGATTGCTATTTTATTTATTTCAGTGAGGTAAAAAGTTAAAGTTGACTAGAATTTATAACAGAATGGAAGGTTTATGATACCTGTGGAGTATCTCCTTCTCCCATTATAATTTGTTTTTGTAGTTCCAAGGATCTGGAACATGAAGAAGTTCACAAGCAGAGTACAATTCAATAACTGTTTATTTACAGAGTTCTCGTTCATGTGATTCGCTCTCAGTGACCATCTTTATAGCAACGGGTTTGTCTTAACTCCATACATGTAAGGTTCATTACTTCTGGAGATAAGCATGTGGAGTCAGAGCAGGACAAGAGTCTGCTGTGAGCTGTTGGCTATGCAGTGTTTCTCAGTGTAAGTGTGAGAAGAAATGAGAGAGTAAATGCTGTTGTTTCTTGCTGTTGTCTCGCACATTGCAGGTGAGATCTTGTTCTTGTCTCGCACATAGCATTGGCTACTGGCGAGATCTCGTTCAAAGTGGTGCTGGCTTCTTGTGCCTCGCTACAAATTAAACTGGAAATTAAAAGTGGTAGAACAAAATATTGCAGTATATTTAACTCAGCAATGTTCTCATCTTGAGCATCTCTACTTAGTTTATCATTATTATCTGGCATTGGCACAAGCTAACAAATAGACAGAGAAGAGGTTATATAAGTTGACTGAATCAATTCCAGTTCATGCCTTGTACTTATTTTATTGACACCCCAGAATTTAAATCATAGAGAGGTGAAATTAAAAATTGCAAGAGATGGGTATGTTCCAACAACTGTTGTCGAACCTTCAGTATTGAAGGATTCAGATAAATAGATAAGGTTGATACGCTTGACACTAACTTTGAGAATGAAGGGTAAATGTGCTTAGTGTAGGGTAAGTCATGTGAAATATCAGTTGGAGTGTTGAGACTAGGAGTGATAAAAGCATTGAGAACATTTAATCCTTTAGCATTCAGATTCCTTTTATCAAATGTATTGCTTATTTATTCACATTCTTTTGAATTAATCACGCATTATCTTGTAGCTTTGAAATTTCGATGGAGTGTTTGTATATTTTAAGAATGACATTGTAGGATAGGTGTGAGAGATTGGATTTGGTCAGTTTGAACATAAAACAGGTAGAATATTTGGTACAGTTATGGCTGGATTAAATGCTAAAGGGTTAAAGAAGAGGGATGTAAGATGTTAGTGGGATCCAAGGGAGGCTGAGGTACTAAAAGCAGTGTGTAAGGATGAGGAATATTCAGCTTGGCAATGGGTCTGATGGGTGTATGTTTACCTATCAAGTAGAAATGTTTACTTGGATGGGTATGTGTACGCATGTATTTGTGTATATATATGGTAAGTATACTGTAGTAGGTGCATAGTCAAAACTAAAGTGTAGAAATATATTTGGACTTTGTTAAAATTTAACCTTTTTGATATCAATCTACTTGAAACTGCTTCTGGTTCTATGATACAAACTCCTTGTTTAAATATTCAAGATCAAAATTTTCTACCAACAATTCATGTTCATCTATGTCCAAAAACACTGACTTAATACAGACATGGTTATTTTTTCCAAATTCTTCATTATTTTCAAAGTAAATTGAAACAACAGCAATATACTTCAATAGAAATATTATAATAAAAGAGTCAAGATTTAAGGCTGAACGGTTTATGGCTAAACTCAGCTTTTGTTATGCAAATGAAGCGAAGAACATAGTGATGGTGGTTTTAATCAACAATGAATTGAATGCAGCATTTCATATTTATGTACTTTTGTTATAACTGGATTAGATTATTCAGAATGACAATTCCTTCAGTTTCTGAAAGTGATAAAAATCTGAAAGAAGTTGTAGTGTTAAGTCTACAAGAATGCAAATGAGAGAGCCTCCTTGTGGTTGCTCAACATTCTTGAAGTAGCAACAAAATCTCTCTCAGACCTTACTCTCTGAACTTTAAAAGACAGACATTCACAACTGTTGCCTGATATACAATAAGTCTGATGGAAAAACAGTTGTTTTGAATATCTTTGATTATGGACACACTTAGGCTGAACATCAATAACAACTATAGGAAAAAATGTGTTGCAGTGAAAGTTTTCAATTGAGGTCAACAGATTATATATTTTCAAAGATTTTAAAAGGCTTGATTTATTTTGATCTAATATAAAGCTTAATATTATAGCTAATATTCCTCATTTAAAACTTAATATTTTTCAAATTACAATTATGGGATTTTTTCCTTTTCATTCAAATAATTTTCTCATTTAGTCATATGTTTTTTTAGCCATGTTACATAGAAGACAAATTTCTCATTTAGCTACATTAATTTTATATTTTAGGGGTGGTGTACATATTTTTCTTGTGTTCAATGCTGTAAAAATTATTAGCAGTGATGAATAAAAAAAAAGTCATTGATTCTATATTTAAAAAAACACCTCTAAAAATCTACGAAGTTAATGTATGTCAAAATAGAAGCCAATTAAATGCTGATTCATTTCCTTGAAGGGAGTAATTGCAGGAGTTGTTGAGGAAAGCTATGAGAATATAAATCATGGCAAAATGTTTACAAGTAAAAGGTGGGGGAAAAAAGAAAAATTTATATCAGCAAGAAACAAATTTTTCTTCTAATGTTCCAATGTTTTGGAAAAAATTCTTTGATTAATTTCTTTGTAAATGTAATTTCCTTTGTTCCATATTGAAATCATTCTGATGATTCATATATTCATAAGGATTCTCAGCAACAACCATTTTCTCATAACATGTAATTTTTTTTTAATTATGAGAGGAGGGTAAAGTGATTTACTGTAGGGTTTCAATATTTCCATTACAGATAGAATTTAAAGTATCAACTTCAATCACAGCTTGCTTACATTTGCAATTACACACATATACATATGCTTCCATGCCTAATGTGCATTTATACATTTCATATACATATATGTATATATGAGAAAGTGCATTTAAAGGTTGCACATACTTCCACTATCACCAGAAACTGGCTGCTGCCTTATGACTTCCCTACCCACATCTGCCCCACCCTCCACCTTGTTTGCTGGTGTTTTATGGGATTGAAGGGAGGTTGTGGATACGTGAGGAGCATAAGCATATATACGTATACCTCCTTTCAGATATGTGCAAGGATACACTGCTTCCTGGCAAGTACTCCAAAATGTACTCTTCTTCTTTACAGATGTTGAACACAATTCTGTGCATGCTCTCTCTCTCTCTCTCTCTCTCTCTCTCTCTTGTCGAATTGCTATGATACAGGGAAGTAAACAAACTGACAGCAATTGTCAAGCGGTGGTGGGGACAAACACAAACACACACAATTTACACACACACACACACACACACATCTAATATATAAATGGCAATTTCTATTTGTCTGTTACCATCTTCACAAAACTTTGCATACATGTTGCACCAACATCCAGTTCAATAATAGGCTAATTGGATTTCAATAAAAATCTATAATGTGTCCCCCAGGGGCGTTGGGCGAATTATATGAGAAAATGAAGAAGTTGCAAAAAGTATGTCTGAAGGAAAGTTAGTAGCAGAGAGAGGGTGATTTATATCAATGAAGGTGAGAACAGCAGTAGCAATGGGGGTAATAACATTAATACAGCTGTCATATACATGCGACGCTGCAAACATATTTTCATAAATACATAGATACAATACACACACACACACACAGCAAGGTGGGTGCGAGGAATACATAGCGTTAAGGAGGAGGCAGGTAGCTTTTCTGTTGTCCATCACAAAGAAACACTCATACACACTCACACACACACCACACACACAAATACATATATATACATATGTGCCTACATATATACATACATACATGTCTACTATACACGATTTTAAACTCGTGATTACTTGTGTGTACATTTGTAAATATGTGTGTGTCACGTCCTATAACTGTTTGTTTCTCTACTTTCCCTGTTGCTGTCACATATTGTGACATTTTAAAATTACATCAAAATTTTCAAATTTGGTATATTGAAATAATTTTCCACGTCAAATCTGATTTTGTAATTTGTTCGAGAAAAATGTTGCTGAGGTTTAAAGTTTAATCAGTTTTACCTCATTGGAAGCTGGCATTTTCTGCATGATAGCTGTCTATCATGAAATGAAAGTAAAATCATAAGGAGGAGGAATTTTTATTAAACAAACGAAAGGAAAGCATTACGATGACCAAAGTTGTAAGAACTTCTGAAGATTTAAGGAATAAAGTCAGGTGAAATGGTCGAACAGACATGTAAATAATTTAAAAAGGAAAAAAATCCTCAACAAAGTTTTTTGACGAAAAATTGCACAAATCTGTCCTGATCAAGAGGCCTATCTGCTGGGGAAGAAATGCTCTGACATGGAATAAATAAAAATTTATATAAGACAATCTATTGTAAACATTGCTAGGCAACGACGGGCTACTCAGCTACTGTGTGTGTGTGTGTGTGTATGTAATCTTCTTCTTCTTCTTCTTAACCAAGAATTCACAAAGACCTCGAACCCACAAGAGTTAACAAGAGAAACAGAGACAGACAGAAATAAGGAAAATGCCCCTGGTATTTGAATACTATGCAAATATGTTTTTAAAAAGTCTTTTCAAAATTTAATTTTTCCAAAATTTGTTATCCATATTTACAGTTGAAAAGACCTCAAGGATCGAAACCGGTACTGAAATGTTTTTTATAAAAGAATTTTAGCATTTTCTACCTTGACTTTTTTTTCCATATATATATATAAATATAAATTAAATGGTAAATTAAATTTCTAAAATTTCTTTTGCTGCCCTATGATTAATAATGATATATATATATATATATATATATATATATATATATATATATATATATATATATGTAAGTGACAAACTTTTTCAGTTTCTGGTTACCAAATCTACTCACAAAGCTTTGATTGGCGCGTAGTTATAGCAGAATACACTTGTTCAAGGTTCTGTGCAGTGGGATTTGACCATGTGCTGGGGAAGCAAGCTTCTTAACCACACAGCCACGCCTATGCTTCTGACCGTATATACATTGAAAAACAACTGATTTTAGTTTAGTAAAATATTGAAGGCGCGTACAAAAAAGTGAGTACAGAAAATAAACTTATATTTATATAAAATGTACAGTTAAAAAGTGAGTATAACGAAAAGGAGAAGAAAAGAATATCCAACATAAAGGGAAAGGAAAATATAACATAAATTAGAAAAAATATTGGTAGGTGTGCTAGGAAGCGAAACTGTATAAAGGGAAATAACTCGAAATTATAAAATGAAAATGTTCAGTTTTTCAGTTGTTCATAATTTCACAATAGTTTACACACGCACACGTGCTCGCACACACACACACACACACACATGGCTCTTTACGTCTTGACAGACTGTCTTCGCAGCGGAGAACGTCTTAAGTAGGCACTCGTAGTCTTCTTACTGCAGCTTTTCTCATGGCTGATCCTTCCTAAGTTCAATGATGGTCTGTCCCCAGCTGACTTTTCCCAAATCGTTGCATTGATGTAACACTTGGTCAGGCTGCTCTTACACGTGTCCTCGAATCTCAGCTTTAGTCGTCACCTGGATCTGCTATCCTTAACCAACTCCTCATATAACAACTGCTTGGGAATTCTGTTGTCATTCATTTGCTTCACATATCCAAGCCATCTTAGTTTCCTTTTGTATAGAATAGTTATTATGCTCAGAATTGCTGCTTATTTCAAGAATTCTGTGTTGAAAGTTTTAAAAGCCTGTTTTTTTAAGTTTTGAATTTTTATATATAAAGAGGCCAGACTCATATGGACCAACTCTTCCCTGAGATGAAAACAGGTTTGCATAGGACCAACATCCTAAAAGCAAAGTTACAGGAGCAATGATGGTAATTCAAAACCAACAAGGCTTGAGAAAGATAGCCGAGAGTTGAGAACAGTGGAGAAAAGTTGTTAATGACCTATGCTCCAAAGGGAGTAAAGGGCTTAAGTGACCTCATACCCCACCATCACTAACCACTTCCCACTATCTTTCCTTACTGGAATGTTGGCCCTTTGGAATCCTCTCCTTGATTAGTTTTTCCCTGCAACCATTGAACTGCTCATGTTAAGAGCAATATTGATGAAATTAGTTTCACTAGTCCAAGAGGACATGGAAAGGCCAGGGGCACAGCATCTTTTAGACTAAAACAACTGAAAAGGGAAAAAATTCACCCATCCACTATTCCTGGATGACTCATGGTCATCTCCTAGGTTTCCTGACAGTTGGCTCAGTTTGAAGATTCTATCTTGTAATCCTTTCCTGCAGCATTCTAATTACATGTCTGTAGTACCAGAGTTGTGATCTCTCAATGTTGAGAAGTAACAGCTCAACTTGGAGAGGCTTTCTGATCTCTGAGTTGCACAACCTGACATAAAATATTACTCTTGAGATCCTTCACAGTAACCCTATTTCGGCCACTTGTATTTGTGATTGTATTCTTCAGGTCATTACCCAACATTCATAATTATAGGCGAGGACAGGTATGAAAATCGAACTGAATTTTGGTTTGTCTTTTTTATCAGCCTTTCCTCTTCTGAAGATTGAATGATGAAGTTGGTACTTTACTGTGCCAACACTTGCAAATCTAGCATTCTATTTGGCCTCCATTAGCCTCATGAATGTGACTTTAAGATGCTTAAACTTTTCCACTTGTTTCAGTGATGCTCCACACACATGCAGAGTGCATTGGGAAGACTTTCTTGAGTGGGCCAATGTCTTAACCTTTGCAATACCGATCCTCATCCTTGATGTGCAGCATTCAAGTAAAAAAAAAAACATCTCTTCTTGGCACAAGCATGGCTGTGTGGTAAGAAGCTTTCTTCCCAACCACATGGTACTGGGTTCAGTCCCACTGGGTGACTCTTTGAGCGAGTGTATTCTACTATAGCCTCAAGCCAACCAAATGTAAATGGATTTGGTAGATGTAAACTGAAAGAAGCTCATTGTGTGTGTGTGTGTGTGTGTTTGCGTGCGCATGTGTGTGTTTGTGTTTGTCCCTCACCACTACTTGACAACTGGTGTTGATGTGTTTACATCCACGTAACTTAGCAGTTTGGCAAAAGAGACCAATAGAATAAGCATCAGGCTTAACAAAAGATAAGTACTGGGATTGATTCATCCAACTAAAAAGTTCTTCAAGGCAGTGCCCTAGCATGGCCACAATCTAATAACTGACACAAATAAAAGATAAAAGAAACTCTTCTTTCTTCACCAGGTGGCAGTGCTATTTGTTTACTTTGATGATGTTCAAAGGGAGACTGGTTATCATTTGTATTGATATAATATTGATTTGTTAGTGTACTGATTGTAGAAATGCTCTTTGTAATACTTATATTGAACAATAATTATATATGGCAGTGTGCTTTTGTTTTGTTACTATGCATGTTTCATTTTTTTGTATTTACACCAAGTGATTAATTTTAAGATAACTAAGTCCTTGTATGTATTGTGAATTATCTTTAAGAATTTATTGCTTATGTAAAGTGTAAGTCCCTTTAATAATGACATTGAAATGTAGTTATTCAAATGAGAAGTTATGCAACTCATTTGATACACTAATAATACATTACTCCAGTCATCAAGAATATGAAAATAATCTGGTTTAATATATCATATTGCATAAATGTAATGGACAGTGTTACAAGAGATGCATTTTTTTTAAACAAATAATTTCCTAGCTTTGGTTTCCATTAACTGCTGAGTAATATAATGTAATGGTAAACTAAAATTGTCAGTCCAACATTACCCATATCATTAAGAAGCACAGTTAAAAAATATTGATTTCAAATATTTGCACAAGGTTTACAAGGAAGTAAGTCGATTACATCAACCCTAGTGCTCAACTGGAACTTATTTGATTGACCCCAAAAGAATGAAAGGCAAAGTCGACCTCAGCAGAATTTGAACTCAGAACATAAAGACAGATGAATGCCAGTAAGCATTTTGCTCAGCAGGCTAACAATTCTGCCAGAACGACACCATAATCTATACCTATAGTATAGCTCAGTTTATGAGTGTGTGTGTGTGTGTTGCATCTATAGAAATCCATACCTTACAAGATAGCAAATATATATATATATATATATATATATATATATATATATATATATATATTATTATGATTGACCGTTGACTGAACACTATTCAATTTTTTTTCTCCGTGTTTTTCTCCTTGTCTCCGTATTCTTTCTGTTGAAGAGCGTAGCTCGAAACGTCAAAGACTTTCCATATTCCCGAGCGTCATACTAATATATACTTTTGTTATTTACACCACCTGTCCTCGTCTGTTGTTATTTTTTGTATATTCTCCCATATATATATATATATATATATATATATGCTTACTATAGCCTCAGGCTGAACAAAATCTTGAGTGGATTTCTTACTCGGAAACTGAGAGAAGACTCGTATATATGTATATATTTGTATATGTGTGTGCCTGTATCTTGGGTTTGTACCCCCACCATTGTTTGACAACTGATGTTGCTGTGTTTACATTCCCGTAACTTAGCGGTTTGGTAAAAGACACTGACACAATGACTACTAGGCTTACAAAGAATAAATCCTGTGGTTGATTTCTTCGACCAACGGTGGTGCTCCACCATGGCCGCAGTCACATGACAGAAACAAGTAAAGCAATAAAATCTATGCCATTTTCATCCTGAGCAAGGCCGGGTATCTCTGTTAGTAAATATTAAGAGGATAAAAATAAAAAGCTTGTAGTATAACTGTCGAAATCTAGAACTCTGCTACTTGAAGAAAAGCTTCCTTGAAAGAAGCATCATCTGCTTTGTCAAAATCTGCATTGAGAGAAATATCGGATGTCATTTGACTCCTTTTGCTTTTTGAAATAGATTTCATCTGGCCACCAGCTTGGACCAACAACATTCAATGGCCTATACTTTACTCTCTCAAAATTCACAGAAGAAAATAGTAGCTGATGGACAATACAGATAAAGAATCAGTCCTAGAATCAAGGACACATAGAATAAGAAATTATGCAATAACATATTTTGAATAAAAGTTCTACATTATGTGTATCTTTAATACTAAGTATTAAATAGCAAGATAGGGTTAGTAGTAAGGCAGCGAGCTGGCAGAAACGTTAGCACGCCAGGTGAAATGCTTAGTGGTATTTCGTCTGCCGTTACGTTCTGAGTTCAAATTCCGCTGAGGTCGACTTTGCCTTTCATCCTTTCAGGGTCGATAAATTAAGTACCAGTTGCACACTGGGGTCGATGTAATCGACTTAATCCCTTTGTCTGTCCTTGTTTGTCCCCTTTGTGTAGCCCCTTGTAGGCAGTAAAAAAAATAAGATAGGGTTAGTAGAGGTAGGGAGGTTTGAGATGATAAGGACATGTAAGGGTACAGAATAGGTAATATGTGGATGGGGTGGGGCATAGTGGATTCAAATGGACAGATCCCCCCACACACACACACATTTATATAAATAATGAAAAACTTGCCAATGAATCTGGTACTTGCAAGTGGAATCTTTTAAATACCAGAGAATATAAGACACCTTGGTCATTTAAGGAAATGTCTTTGCAAGTGATTTAGGATAATCATAAGGAATATACATCAGGAGTTGGTTTCTTTTTAATCAGATAGTCCAGAATCAAAAGAAAATTTCAGAAATGAAGGCCTATTCTCTTTTTGAACTTTTGGAGGGTTCATTTCCCAGCATAGCAAATGGTACCAGGCAATATTTTTGCCATCTACCTACCTGCTATTGGGACATCATTGATCCAGTTTGTGAACCAAAGTGTGATTAAAGACCTAAAATTGCACCAAAGGTAAAAAACAGTGAATTCTGATATTACAGTGAAAACTCTTCAGTCTTTGTGTAGTATTTTCCAGTTGCATTGGCAAGGAAATGTCGTTTTAAGGTTTTTTATTTGAGTATCATATTTGAGGACTAGGTTAAGTGAGTTCTCCAGCGCTGTAAAGCAATTTATCTTGGAGAGGGCCACACCAATGTAAAACCTAGTTTGTTGGTTAGTACAATAATCTTAGCTATGTGAGCCACTGTGGTCAGATCTCCAAGTCTAAAGATTGGATTGTGGAGACAGACTCTCTCTTTGAAGCTGCAAAGCACAAGTAGGAAGAAAAGCTTGATAGTGTTTCTTGACCATTTTTTTTTACCTATGGCCCCTTTGATTCCTAATTTACTTTGATGTACCCTCCAGTGGTTAGGGCAGCGAACTCGCGGTTATAGGATCGCAGTTTCGATTCCCAGATCGGGCGTTGTGAGTGTTTATTGAGCGAAAACACCTAAAGCTCCACGAGGCTCCGGCAGGGGATGGTGGTGAACCCTGCTGTACTCTTTCACCACAACTTTCTCTCATTCTTTCTTCCTGTTTCTCTTGTACCTGTAATTCAAAGGGTCAACCTTGTCACACTGTGTCATGCTGAATATCCCCAAGAACTACGTTAAGGGTACACGTGTCTATGGAGTGCTCAGCCACTTGCACGTTAATTTCACGAGCAGGCTGTTCCGTTGATTGGATCAACTGGAACCCTCGACGTCGTAAGAGACGGAGTGCCAACAACAACAACAACCCTCCTAGCAAGCTGATGCTTGAAAAAACCACATTATTTTTTTATAATCAAATGTTACTAGTAATTGTAGAAACAAAATTGCTAAAATATTTTGCGCACTGTAGAAGTATAACTAATTTATTGCAAATAAATTTTAACAACAAATTCTTATATACACCCTGGTTGAGAACCACTGCTCTGTAGTATCAAGTGTCGGTTTACATAGACACTTGAGGGCAAGCTGCTCTTCCTCATAATTTTCAGAAAAGAGAAAGCTTCCATCAGTATCTGAAGAATTTTCATCAAATGGAGATGAATTTGAATGGTTTGATTTTAAATGGAAGAAATCCATACCTTTTAGTGGCCTTATAAAGATCAGAGAAAGTGCGCCTGAGAATAACCCAATGAACATTCTAGCATATGATGAAATGGGAGAATGGTTGGCAACTGACAGACATTCCTACTGAGAAAACTTTGCTGACTGAAATGAAATGAAAAAGTTTGTAATGCTATAAAGCCCTTAATTAAAGTTTAATTACGCAAAAGTGGAGTGAAATTAGTATTTTTATGCTACATGTAAAGTCCTTATAATAAGCTCATATCTGTGAGTTAATTTTAATAAGTGTGTGTGTAAATAAATTCAGTACATATATGGTTTTATGTATTGTACATACAACAATAATTAAAGTGTATCCACTGCCACAATAACAGTACAGTATAGTAAAGTTTTTATCTTTTATTTTACTACAACTACTATTATTACTTTGTCGATCTCGGGAGGATGAAATGCAAAATTGACAGCGGCACGATTTGAACGTTAGAGAGCCAGAAGAAACATTCTGTTGCTTTTACGAATCTTCCGATCCACCACCAAGTAAGCTATAACTGATTTTTAAAGTTGCTTCCCTTTACATATTTCAGCCTTCATTTTGTGAATTTGTGGATTATCTCCCCTATGATAAGAGAATTGCACTTATCAACTGTTCGATTGAGATATTTATTTTATTTCCTTTTTGAGTAATAGTTGAACAGTTTACATTTTTTTATCTATGTGAAAACAAAGAAAGCCAAAAATGTGCTAGATTCTTTATTTAGATTTGACGTTGTAGTTTTATATCTATACGATATCAGTGTTTAAAAAAATGATTAATCATAGATGACCACTCAAAATATCGAAGTACACGATACGGGACAAATTAGAAATAGAGACATCATCATCATCATCATCATCATCATCATCATCATCATCA
This sequence comes from Octopus bimaculoides, assembly GCF_046866305.1. Lineage (NCBI taxonomy): Eukaryota > Metazoa > Mollusca > Cephalopoda > Octopoda > Octopodidae > Octopus > Octopus bimaculoides. The sequence continues at coordinate 50,313,175 of NC_142933.1, read as the reverse complement.
TTTAACGTCCATTTTCCATACTGGCCTGGGTTGGACGATTCCACAAGAACTGGCAAGTCAGAAGACAGCGCTAATCTCTACTGTCAGCTTTGGCTGGTTCCTATGACTGGATGCTCTTCCAAGCGCCACAACCAGGAAAATAATTCTAAGCTAATGAATGCTTAATTTGCACAACTTATGAATTTTGGATAGTATATAATCCTATTGAGGCACCTTCTGGGTTAATATGGAAATATTTATTTAACAGAAAGCAATCAAGAAAACAGAAATACACATATACCAAATCAATATTTAACATTTTATCAATCAAATTACTCTATCAAATGTGATGCTTATTTATTTACACTGCTTTCAGTTTTTTGTGCATTATCTTATAGCTTTGAGATTTCAGTGATGTAACTGCATATTTTTAGAATGACATTATAGTGGTAGGTGTGTGAGGCTGGATCTAGCTGGTTTCAGTATAAAATAGGTAGAATATTTGGGCTGGATATGACCAGTTTAAATGCAAAAGGGTTAAAGCATTTTGGGGGTGCTTTTTATAACAACTAATTTTCAAGTTAGGATAAACAGGAAAGAATTTTCTTGGAACAAATTTTTTTTTTTTTTTTTTTTGCAGTGAGATTATTTATGAAGTTTAAAAGTAATCCCTTATGTCAGATAGGAATCTTTGTAAAACAGGAGCACCACATTGTTGCTGTTAGCTGTATTAAGGTTTGAACTCAACCTGTGGTTGGCCTTCCAGCATCTTCACCAAAGTACATAAGGCAAACAGAAAGATTTTCTTTGTTTTAATTGTAAATCTACTAGCAACCAAATCGTCAAGTAAATGAAGTATTGGACAGGCTCAGATGTTCTCTGTAATGTAATACTTTTATTTTGCATTCCTCAATTCACCAAGATATCAGGAGTAGGCATAAGATCATCTGAGAAAGCTATCTTGGATAAACTAATTTCCTGTCTAGGAAAATATCTATATCTTATGTACTTCAAACATGAAACAGAGTTAAGCAAAAGGTCTTGCAATTTAAGGGATATTATAGATTTTTTTATAATCAAATTATGTAATTGGTCTGAAGTATGACAATGAAATATGAGTTTTCATTTAAAATTGAATTCAATTACTGTAAATTTGTGATATTATTTCATCACTGCCTAATATTAAATCTCTTACCAATCTTTTCTTTGATGTATAATGATACATTATTGTTTACTTTAATGGTACTTTTGAATAAATAAGCACAATGAAAACCTATAGTTTATGTAAGGTGGAATAGGAAATGGGATCTTGTGTCATTTATACTTTTCTCAAGTGCAAAGTAATATTAAACAACTTTAAGCAGGAAATGGAACTTCATCTTTGGAGTTTTACTTTTGGCTCTACAGAGTTTCCATTTGATAAATGTATAATCAACTGAATCAAACTGAACTATTACTGGTACATATTCTATAGATCTTTAAGTGATGAAAAGCAAAGCAGATTTAGGTAGAATTTGAATAAAGAACATTGAAAGTTCTAGAAGTATTGTGATCCTGAAAATCAATTTCAATGTTATGTAACTTGGAAGTCCATGGGAAAATTGGAGTTTTGTGTAACTAAATTCTGCATTAAAGCCAAATTTTCATGACTACAATGCTTCCATAATGCAAGGGATGTCTATAAATACTAAAAGATACTTATTCTGACAATTTATTTGGCCAATTTGCAATCTTTACACTCCAAAATTGATCACTTTTCATTTTGCACATGGCCAACTTGGTGAATTGGGTGTATAGTTAACTAGGTAGTCCAAGGAATTGATTATTTTTGTTTTATCAGTCCTTGGGGAATAAGAATTGCAAAGTTGAATCCAGAAGAATTTGAATACAGAGCGAAGAGAAATGAAAGTAAACACTATTTATTATTTAGTTTGGCACTTAGCTATTTCTTCTTGCTATTACACTTACATAATAAAATGTTGATTTTTTAAAATTTGGCACAAAGTCACAAATTTATTGAGAAATAGTGCCAAATGAACCCAGTACATTACAGGTACTTAATATAGAGACCCCAGAATAATGAAAGGCAAAATTAAATCTGACAATGTTTGAACATAAGACACAAAAGAATGTAGTTAAATACCATAGGATTTTTTTTTTAACTTGTCAAATATCATCTTTGCAGGCATCTCCAGACTGGTGATGGAGATGGAAGATGATTAGATGTGGTTATAATTGTGACAAAAAATGCTTTTGGAGATTGAAAGACAAAGACAGAGCTCATGGGTTGTTGCTGAACTCAGCATCCATATCTGTATGTAGTTCAACTTTCAGAGAACGTCTCAAAATTCAGTGTTTGCTGAGTAAAGGCATGATTCAGGAAATAAGGAAGCCCAGAATGCAATAATCTGTGTGCCAATTTGTAGGGCAGCCTTTTGGTATCAGATAAAAATCTCTGTTGGGAAAACTTTTCCATTGGTACAGACCCTTGAACAGTGGCAGTAAAAATCAGAGCTGAGACAGGCAGCAGTTTGTCAAGATTGTTGTTTGCTATTAAACCAGGTACTTCATTGGTAATATAGTGAAGACTGTTAAATGAACTCGAGGCCTAAGAGATAAGGAGGCTAAGCCAGGTAACATGTTAGGCATTTCTTCTTTCCTTGTGATGTCTTCTTTCTGTTGACTTCTTTGACATGATTTGTGTGTTTACCATGAAATTTTTGTGAGAGAAAAAAAGACACACACTCACACACTACATCTGATACTTAACAGATATTTTTTTTATTGGACCCTAAATGACAACAGGCAAAGTAGACTTGGGCAGGATTTGAATTCAAAACACGGAGTTAGAATGAATATTGCTACATATTCTATGTGACTCGGCCAGTTCTCTGCCTCAGGTTAGACATACTAACCATTCAGTCCAGTACTATGCTATCTTTTCCCCTAAATGCTCTTTGACATGCTTTATGTGCTTACCATGGGATTTTTGTGAGAGAATATGAGAGAGATAGATAGATAGATAGAGAGAGAGGGGGGGCACGCACACACACACATACACACACACACTAACTGGTACTTTATTTATCGGATCCAAAGTTGACTCGAGCAGGATTTGAACTTTGGACACAGAGTTAGAATGGATATCTTTTAAACATTTTTACAGAACTTTTAAAAAGAACAGCTCTAATTGGGTTGAATGATTATGTTGGAGTTTTCTTGCTGGTGCACCTCAACAGAGCAATGAACTTTAAAGCACAAAAATAATATACTTCAAAGCAGTTAATGTATCAGTATTTCTCTCAAGACAGTGAGTTGGCAGAATTGTTAGCACTCTGGGCAAAATGCTTAGCAGCATTTTATCCATCTTTACATTTTGAGTTCAAATTCTGCCAAGGTCAGCTTTGCCTTTCATCCTTTCAGGATCGATAAATTAAGTACCATTGAAACACTGGGATCAATGTATTCGACTTGTGCCCTTTCCCTAAATTTCAGGCCTTGTGCCTATTGTAGTATTATTATTATTATTAAGGTGACAAGCTGGCAGAATCATTAGCATGCTGGGCAAAATGCTTTAGCAGCATTCCATCCATCTTTACATTCTGAGTTCAAATTCTGCCAAGGTCAACTTTGCCTTTCATCCTTTTGGGATTGATACAATAAGTACCAGTTGAACGATGGGGCTCAATGTAATCAACTTACCCTCTGATCTGAAATTGCTAGCCTTCTGCCAAAGGTTGAAACCCATATGTCTGCATTACTCTGAGAGATGCAATAGCCAGGAGGCCAAAATGGATAGGGCTTAAAAGGTTTAAAAGGTTGGGGAAAGAGAACGTTTGCAAACATTGAATTATGTTAATCTAAGTCTACAGGGAGACTGTAACATATGGCTACATGGGGCTAGCAAAAACCTTAGCCATGACTGCTTCTTTTATTTCATCTGTTACAGTTGGTCATCTGAAAAGGGCTTGTCTAAGACACTGCCTATTTCTTTGAACTTCTTAACCACTTTCCCCACTGTGGGAAAGGCAATGGGGGCTTTTCAAAGATTGACGTACATTGAAAGCATCTGCCGCCAGTCGATATGACCATCTCCCACATCAAGTGAGTAGTACCAATTCAGTTCTTTCTTCTTTAGACAAACTCATATTCAATCTGCAGAGGGAGTGGGGTAAGACAAGTACATTTGAGATATTTCCCATGTATCCAGACTTTATGGTCATCCTGTATTTCTCAAATACATGCATCTATTGATAACCTTCATAGAATATTCATCTCTTTGTAAGTTGTTCAGCTAGCAGAATTGCTAGCAAACCCAGGGCTGATGCTTGGCAGTATTTCATCTGTCTTCACATTCTGAGTTCAAGTTCCACTGAGGTTGACTTTGTCTCTCATCCTTTCAGGGTCAATAAAATAAGTACCAGTTGAATGATGGAGTCAATGTAATTGACTTTACCCCATCCCTGAAATTGCTGGCCTTGTGCCAAAATTTGAAATCAGTAGTTATCTGAAATTGAAATGTCACAGTATATAAAACCTTGTGTTTATTAAACTTTTGACCTCATTGCTAACTCTTTAGTAACGTATCAGTTGACACAGAAAGATTATTTGGTAAAGCATTATTTCATTCACATGGCTATTACTAGAGAGAGATATTGTATCTTACACTGGCACATTTTTATGGCTGTGATAGGTACTTCTCAACCATGTGGTATCAGGTTCAGTTCCATTGTGAGGCACCTTGGTCAAGTATCTATGAATGGATTTAATAAATGGAAACTAAAAGAAGCACGTTGTTTATATGTAAGTACGTACACACACACACACACACACACACACACACGAGAACAACTGTCAGCAATGCTCATACTTGCCTATGAATGAACAGCCATCAAACATGCATGCATGTATGTATGTATGTATGTGTGTGTGTGTGTGTGTGTGTGTGTGTGAGAGACCTGTTATACAGGTCATGAGAACTATCAGCATACATACAAACAGCCGTATGTATGTCAACATACATACATGATCACACACATACACACATTCATATATGCATACATACATACAGTTGATAGTTATTCTCATGACTTGTATAACAAGTCATGAGAACAACCATCAATGATGATCATACTTGCCTAGGAATGAACAATCATTAAAGACCTGTGATATGCAGGACACTGACTGGGAGAACAATGCCTGTCATCGCCACGGATGGAGGAAGCAGGTTAAGGAGGGGATCGACACTTTCGAGAGAGCACGTATCCAGTATGAAGAACTCAAGCGAGCTGCGCGAAAGTGCACGGCTCATATAGTGAATGGGGAAAGCTTGGTCTGCAATATTTGCAGTCGTGTATGCTTGTCAAGAGCAGGGCTCATTAGCCACCAACGGAGCTGCAAATTCAAAATATAAGTTAGTTTTAGAATGCACAATGTTCCTGAAGGTCGGCAATGGTCTTCCTCGGTCACAAGTGGACGGCCATCATCATCATGTAGGTATGTGTGTGTATGTATGTGTGAGTGAGTATGTATGTATGTACATACGTAATGTCTGTATGTTTTCTTTCTCTTTTTAATTTTCTGTAAATTTTGACTACTCACCTACTTAGTAGGAAGGTCGTGAAGGAAAGTATTTTATTCTAACTTTCATCCTTTAAACCTTAAGAAGGTCTTTCAGATTTTTATAATCCCAGATACCATGGTCATTTATTGGTAGCATCTGAATTAAGGATTTGCATTCCCTGCTCAAGATCCCAAGTTCAGCCATATTTTACTCGAAACGGTTTGATATGTATCCTGTGGCTCCAGTAATAATAGGTATGATGCTGAAAGTGTATCTTGGGTATTGGATTTGCAAGCTCCTTATCAATGATCCATAGATGTCCTCTTTCTCTTGTATTTTTCTAACCATATTGGTGTCCTGAAGGCAGTGTATGTATGTATGGATGGATGGATGTATACCACACAGTCACGTCTATATATAGGCCAAATTTACTTTATAAAATAACTTATCTCCCTTTACTTAAGTTTAAATTTGCTGTGATCAATATTTATCTGAAATGGTCAATAAAATAATATCAGTTGCATAGTGTGATCGTACATATTTATTGCCCCAGATGTAGTGAAGAGCAATTTTAACCTACAAAACATGATGAAAACGCTTGATGAAATATCATTCATTCTTATATTGTTATTTTATTCATTTTTAAAAATAAAGCATCTTAAACGCAAATGGAATTTTAATATAAAAATATCCATGGACTTTATCATTCTCTCTCTCTCTCTCTCTCTCTCTCTCTCTCTCTCTCTCTCTCTCTCTTGGTTTCAAATTTTTCCACAAGGGCAGCAATTTTGGGGAAATGGATGAGTTGACTAAATCGACTCTAGTGTTCAACTGGTGCTTATTTTATCGACCTCAAAGGGATGAAAGGTGAAGTCGACCTCGGCGGAATTTGAACTCAGAACATAGCAAAAGGCCGCAAAGCATTTCCTCCAGCACACGATATAACAACAACGATAATAATAATAATAATAATCATCATCATCATCGTTTAACGTCCGCTTTCCATGCTAGCATGGGTTGGACGATTTGACTGAGGACTGGTGAAACTGGATGGCAACACCAGGCTCCAGTCTGATTTGGCAGAGTTTCTACAGCTGGATGCCCTTCCTAACGCCAACCACTCAGAGAGTGTAGTGGGTGCTTTTACGTGTCACCCGCACGAAAACGGCCACGCTCGAAATGGTGTCTTTTATGTGCCACCCGCACAAGCCAGTCCAGGGGCACTGGCAACGATCTCGCTTGAAAATCCTACGGGAGCCAGTCAGGCGGTACTGGCAACGGCCACGCTCAAAATGGTGCATCTCATGTGCCACCCGCACAAGAACCAGTCCAGGGGCACTGGCAACGATCTTATTTGGCTTGCCGGGTCTTCTCACGCATAGCACATTTCCAAAGGTCTCGGTCAGTAGTCATCGCCTCGGTGAGGCCCAATGTACGAAGGTCTTGCCTCACCACCTCAGCCCAGGTCTTCCTGGGCCTACCTCTTCCACGGGTTCCCTCAACTGTTAGGGTGTGGCACTTTTTCACGCAGCTATCCTCATCCATTCTCACCACATGTCCATACCAGCGCAATCGTCTCTCTTGCACGCCACAACTGATGTTTCTAAATAATAATAATAATAATAATAATAACACATCAAATACAGAATAGACAACACATCAGAAAGTGATAAGTGCAGAATTTGTGTACAAAATGGTGAAACCGTATGGCATATTACCAGTCAATGTACGCCACTGATCCAGAAAGAATATAAGAGACGTCATGACAATATAGCAAGGATTGTCCATTGGACACTTTGCAACAAGTATGGATTTCACAGAGCAAAAACGTGGTACGAATATAAACCCGAAGGCATCATCGAAAATGATAATGCAAAGATCCTATGAGATTTTATGATTCAGTGCGACCATGAGATAGAGAATAGGAAACCAGGCAGTGTTAATTGAGAAAGAAAGCAAACGATGCTGGATCATAGATATAGCATGCCCAGCTAACAACAAGGTATGTAATAAGGAAGAAAGAAAAGTCGAGAGATATGAAAGGTTAGCTTGGGAGGTTAAGCGGTTGTGGTCGCTGAAAAAGGTGGTAGTAGTACCAATAACTGTCAGAGCCCTGGGAACAGTGAGTAAAAATCTTGAGAAGTACGTGGAACAAATAGGGGCTACAATAAGTGTGGAGTACTTGCAGAAAACAGCACTGCTTGGAACCGCTCGAATACTCCCGAAGGTGCTCGAAAAATAAGGAGTGTTACCTTAATTCACTGGTAGTGAACAGCTGATACTGTAGTACATCTCCAGCGTCTTTTTACTGGAAGCACAACGCCTCACATCTGGGGAAAGGGATTAAGTCGATTACATCAACTCCAGTGCGTAACTGGTACTTATTTAATTGACCTCAAAAAGACGAAAGGCAAAGTCGACCTCAATGGAATTTGAACTCAGAACATAGTGACTGGCAAAATGCCGCAAATACTTTTGTCCAGCACGCGATACAACAACAACAGCAACAACAATAATAATAATAATAATAATCATTGCAATATTCGTTATCAACAAGCAATAAACTATATCAAAAGTACATTTTTTGGAAATTTCCAGATTCAGTTTTGTGGTTGGAAGAAAACGAAAAAATTCCTACATTTTACGAGAGAAAATAGTAATTGTGACGTTCATATTATTCTCAGTCTTACACATCTTTTCACCCCACCCTCACTGCACGTGCGCTCACACACACAAACACACACACACACACATGCTCACGCACACAAAACATCCTGTTTACTAAAAAAAGAAACAAAGCTCCATTTCTGGAATTTAGAGGATGATAGTGGTGAAGACTTATTGAAAATTCCTGCCTATTTTTACTCTTCCGTTTATCTATTTTACAAATTGTAATTGCAAAGCGCATGTTAGCTGATTATTGTCTTCATCTGAAAACTCCAGATTTTCAAAATAGCCATTGTATCATTTGCCAACATAATCAAGTGTATCAATACGTATCTTACATATTAAAACTGAAAATGTCTGTGTGTATATGTGTGTGTGTGTGTGTGTGTGTGTGTGTATCGGAATGTACACGTTTCGCGCCAAAACGGCTCGACCGATTTTTCTTAAACTTCACACGCACATTGCTTATGTGTCTGGGGAGGTTTTAAGTATAAATTGATTTCGAAAAAAATGTTCGGGTAGACGGCGGGAGGAATAACATTTGGGCGCGAGTGAACAGTGAGAGTAATGATTTTTAAGCTTCCAAGGGAAATAACCCATTCCCTCCTGGAAATGACCACCAAGGTAAATAACCCATTCATTTTTCGTATGCTTATTTCTTAGTATTTGAACTATTTTAGTTATTTTCTCAATTTATCCAATACAACGCTTAAACAAGTAAATAGTATTCCCCTAAACAATAGATCCACTTATTTCAGTTAGTGACTTATTCGTGCTGCTGAGGGTAATATTCTCTGGGAACGCACGAAAGCTTTTTTTTCACAGTTAATTACTTTGAATTGTTATTATCTCATATCTGATTAGCCTGTTATTACGTAACATGCTTCACGATTTTAGTATACATACCTTATTAGTATTTCCTCCTAAAATCTATATACTCTGGGAACGTATTAAAGCCATTTTCGGGGCTACTTTATTTGAATTTTTTAGACACTATCTTTGTTTACCTCATATTTGTTTAATACATTTTCATCAATATCTAGGTATTTGTAGCAGCTGTTATATGCTACAAATGAAATAAAAAGACCCTTGATACAAAGATTTTTGGGTTAGCAAACTGTTTTTGCATTCAAATATCAAATATAAAGATTTTTGTTGCCAAAGTTCAGTCCTACATCAGTTGAAAATATTGCTACTAAATCCAAACATTTTCCAAATTCTAAATATTTAGATCGTCCATAAAGAAACCGTGGGTTATATTGGTGTCTCTTGCCGCTTTAAATCCTATTATATAACAAGTGACATTTTGTAATTCAAATTGCAGGAGATTCAGTGCCGAAATACTCGTAAGCACAAACGAAGACAATGTCATTTTGAAATATTTCTTTTGAAACTCACTCTTCAACTTTTATCAACTACAAGTGTATAGATGTAAATGTTTTAGAGTTACTTTGCTGAAAGAGAACTAGAATTATGTGGTTGTGTAAAGGAACTGTATGTCTTTATACATACATCCATGTTTTACATAACTGTAGATGAAAGCAAAACAATATCCATAGAGCCTCTTTGTGATTACTAGATATGCCAGATAAAGCGGCGAAATCAGCTTCAGAGCTGATTCTACATTCTCATAAATTATATAGTTCTGTATTCTCTGCTGCTGCTGCTGAATAATAATAATAATAATAATAATAATAATTATAATAAAATTCATTTATTAGCCACAAGGGCTTAAATAAAATTACATTAAAATACATACAACATCATGAAAGACAAAAGGACGATACAATGAGTTTTACAGAGTGTAAACAATATATATAGCGATTAAAAATTGAACAATTTACCACTCCCAATAGGGGAGGCGCTTTAAGGACCTCGTGGAAAAACCCAGAAAAGTCACAGGGGCCTTCTCCTTTTGTTTACAGGTGCAGACTCAGAATTGGTCCTTTTACATTGGTCATTCTTCCAACAGTCACCTACTTTTCAACAAACTCGCTACAAGGCAACACTTCCTTCTCCACGCTCAACTTCCTTTTCAAGTGAAACTTGAAAGAGTTGATGAGGGCTTGGCCAAAGAGGAATAATCTCGAATCGAATGTTTAATTATAGGTCTACTCAGTCAGAGTTAACTTGGGGTTAAAACAAGACGACGACGGCGACAACAACAACAACAACAACAACAACAACAGCAACAACAACAACAACAACAGCAATAACAGCAACAAAATTTCACCCGAATGTCACTATTCGCTGGAATGTTGCTCATATGATCAGTGAATCTGACCAATTGCCATTTCGCCTGGAAAGAATATTGCCCAAATGATCGACCGGATCCGGATCTGGCCAATCATAACCTCACACAGCGACAAATCTCACTTTGGCCTCTTTCTTTCTGACCTTTTCAGTAGGTATAAAAGGACACACACACACACGACTAGGACCCAGGACCCAGAGAGCTTTGAGACAGCGCAGAGAGAACCTTGAGTTGTAGCAGACATGGCGAACAGATATAGGCAGCGGTTGAGTCAAGCTATTACCATCAAGATGAACCTAGCCTTCAACATAGGAACTTTTCACAGAAACACAATGACTAACAATAACTTCAATTACAACATTTTAACTCTCTCAACATTGTAATTATACTATTTTTAATAACATTCCAACTATCAACCAGAAATAAAAGTTATTAGTAAAATCAACAAATTTCATCATTTTCTTCTATGTAAAACTGTTGACCTCCGACGCGAGAAACAACAACCAGCACCTCCAAGACTAGCAGTCAGATACAGCTCCTAGCGTTTAGCAAATTAGCTCAGGTACCAGTGGCATCCCCACATATTAACAGCCACAGCTGTGTCAGCAAAAATCACTTTGCAATTTATTTTTTGATCAAAAACATTCTTTTCTCAAGAAGGCACGTGAACTTCATTCATTTTTTAAAAGGTAATATCTATCCCCACTTAAACGTAGATGTTCTTTTAGAACAACCTATACTGCTGGAGATACCATAAGAGAAACTCTCATACTGGCTTTTCATGCAGATGATATCTCTCATGATATCTACCGCAGTATAGTTTGTTCTAACAGAACATCCACATTTAAGTTTGGATAAATATTACCCCTCACTATAAACACTGCCTCTGTCACTAATATATCTATATATATATATAATATTAAGAATGTATGTGTGTGTGTGTGTGTCTGTGTCTGTGTGAATCCCTAAAACTCCAGAACTACACAACCAATTTCATTCAAATTTTACACATGCCATACTTAGGTTGTGTTTTAGTCAAAATTTTTTTTTTAATCTTGCATAGTTCGAGCCCTCAGCAACATAATATATCCTCCACTATTTAAGTATTATGTGTCAAAAGTGAAACAAAAACACTCATGTCAAATACTTTCACTTTAAAAATGAAACTTTTCCACTATTTCAGTATCAAAACTGAAACAATCACATTTCGATACTGTAATGACAGATACTTTCACTTTAATGGTTTCATTTCCATACTGAAAGTACAACAGTGAAACTATACTCTCACATATATACAGGCATACATATATACATACATACATGCATATATATCTGCACAAATGTATCCATATACATGTATATAGATATACATGTATATATATATACATGTATATATATATATATATATATATATACAGAGAGAGAAAGAGAGATGTATATGTATACATGTATACATATACATGTATATGTACGCATATATGTATAGATATATATATAGATATAGATCTATATGCATACATGTATATGTATATGTATAGATGTACATGTAATATGTACACATATATACACATATATACATTCATACAGATATCTAGACATATATACACACACATACACATGCACACAAACACACACATTGCTCATTTGTTTTTTTTATCCAAAACTACGTCAAAAGTACTGAATGGATCTTTATGAAATTTGGAAATTGTATTCTATGCATAACGGCCATAACCCCCATGAAAATTCATATATTTTTGATGTTGATGAATTTTAACCATACATATTACACACAAATAAAGTAATATTTCTAAAATTTCTTCTTCTTCATGGGGACTTCACACCCACAATTTAGTCATTTTTCCTAAGCAAAGACGAATACAGTTGTACTATTGGAACCTATAGGGTCATCCGAACATAACAGATGAGCATTATTTGTAATTCAACGGTACAACAGTGTAAGACTATCCTTTCAGATATACTTACATTGTGATTTCTGCTATGTGGTGCATACATTGTGAAATTCAAACAATACATATTAGACCCAAGTTAAAAACATTCCCAACAATTCAACTTCTCTGGTTGACATTAACACCCCACCCACAATTGGGGCCTTAACTCCCACATTTTTCAGCCCCAAGAGCTCCATTTTTCAAGAGCAAAATTCTTTTTACAGGGTTCATAACACTAGAATTTTCGAATATGCGCATAAATGTCACATATATAAAGATGAGAATGTGTGTCTGTGTGAATCCCTAAAACTCCAGAACTACACAACCAATATCATTCCAAATTAACACATGCCTTACTTAGGGTCCATGTAGTGTCTTAGGCCAAAACAATTTTTAACTTCTTGCATAGTTCGAGCTTACAGCAATATCATATCTCCTCCACTATTTCACTATTACGTGTCAAAAGTGAAACAATAACATCACTCTACTGTAATGTCAGATACTTTCACTTTAACACTGAAACTATTCCACTATTTCAGTATTACATGTCAAAAGTGAAGCAATAACATGTCGCTACTGTAATTTCAAATACTTTCACTTTAATACTTCCAATTTCATACTGAAACTATTAAAGTGAAACTATACTCTCACATATATACAAGCATACTATAAGACCCAAGTTAAAAACATTCCCAACAATTCAACTCCTCTGGTTGACATTAACACCCCCACCCCCAATAGGGACCTTCATTCCCACATTTTATAGCTCCATGAGTTCCATTTCTCAGGAGCAAAATCCTTTCTACAGGTTCCAGAAGACTGAAATTTTGGAATATGCGCATAAAGATCAATAGTATGGGATACATGTCTCATGATTAGAAATTTTTTAGGGTGTGTAAAGAGGGAAAGAACCCTCATGTGCAATTTTGATGAAATTCGAATCATATGTATTCCAATTCCCTACAGAAAATATAAGAGAAAAGTCTCATCCTTCAATTGCATGTAACACGGGCAACGCCGGGTATTTCTGCTAGTATTTTTATAAAGGTTATTAACTTGTAGGCTACACACTCCATTTCCTACGCAATCGGTAATCTGTGTTTGTGTGTGGTTGGGGGGAGGGGGTCTTTGGTCGTGAATGAACTAGCGAGTCGGAGTATTGATATATGTGCGTTGGTGTGTATAACTGCGCAGATGGAACTAAATACAAATGTAACAATAATATTGTATTTAGATAAGATTTATACAACTTTTATCTTTAAATTATCATAAAATAACATTAAAATATTTAAGATTACAGTTCAACTCAAACATTAATATCAAAGAAACAATACAAATGCATGTATGCATGTATGTATGTATGCATGTATGTATGTATGTATGTGTAGGGCCGGCTCAAAGTACCGGCAACTCAGGCAGTTACCCGGGGCGCCATGTACTATAAGAAGCGTCAAGGAGCACGTGACAACGACAAGGAAATTTCCACGATCATCAGCTTGTACACGCCGAAGTTCAACTTGCCCGGGGCGCCAGCAACCATAGGGCTGACCTTCTGTATGTGTGTATGTATAATATGTATGTCTTTTTCTCTTTTAATTTAGAGTAATTTTTGACCGGTCACCGACATGGTAACAAGGTTTATAAGGAAAGTATCATGATTTAACTGACATCCTTTAAATTTTAAGGTCTTGCAGATTTTTAGTCTCAGATCTGAATTTGCAAACTTCTTATTAATGATCGATAGATGTCCTCTTTCTTTTGTATTTTTCTAACCACATTTGTGTTCAGGGTATGTATGTATGTATGTATGTATGTATGTATGTATGTATATATGATAAAAATTGTCATTAACACTAATGATTTCTCTTGCCATTATGGATGTAATTTCAAAAGATTAAAAATCCCTTTTGGTTCACTACATTGTTGTTTTTAGATTTTTAAACTGTCTGTGCTTAGTAATTGCTTGAATAACCTCAGATGATCAAGATTATACATGTACATATATAATCTTGACAGAATTTTGATGAGAATGTTCCACCAATATTCCTTGCGTTACGTATGAATATATTATACATACATACATACATACATACATACATACATACATACATACATACATGAATGCATACATACATACATACATACATACATACATACATACATACATACATACAGAAGGGTATACGTTTGCAATCCAGGAACAGGAAATATCAACCAAG
>NC_142933.1:50133544-50136044 GCF_046866305.1 Octopus bimaculoides | reverse complement strand
TTGGATACATGGAAGAGTGCTCGAAAGAGCTCAACACAGATTATTTCCAGCTTAGGTTGCTTCGTTTTCATATACAACAGACTTGAAAAGTGCATTCCAATCATGTGAATATGATATTGAATATCTTATTTTCATTGACATAAACGAAAACTTACAAAACTATTTCGACGCAAATGTAAGCAATGCATGTACAGCTCTTTCTATTATTTTCGAGTGGAAATCACCCAGCAAGGGTCAACATTTTGTGATTGGTTTCTAATCGAACATATTATTTGCTCCTGGGTCATTCTTTAGAACGAAAAATTCATTTTAAATATCATCAGGGATTTTAAAACTGAGAATTTGTGTTTCACATTTAATTCAACTCAGTATCCACAGGGTACGGTGTTGAATTAATGTGACCTTTTACTGAATTTTTTATTCATTAAAGTGTACATCAGTAATTTTAATCTATTAATTACTTAGAAAAACTTACTGAGGTCAGGAAAAAGTGGGTTGAATTAATTTTCTAGTCCTGTAAATACTACAAAACTTCTTTTTTCGCAAAATGAGGAGGCCTTGAGTTTCACTACCGCACTTTCAACAGATTTTCAAATTCTATGAAAAATAAAACCTTTCTTTGAAATATCCAAGGCTTAATAGTTGTTTTCAGAAAAGATCAGAAGAGAAGCCATCATGACAATTCTAGACCACACACGATCTTGTAAACTCATGAAAAATTATTGGGGCTTGGTTGGGAAGTGATGTCACACCCACCATATAGCCCTGACCTTGCACCGTCAGATTACCATTTATTTCGAAGTTTGCAAAATTCTTTGAAAGGTAAAACTTTCAATAATGATGATGACCTGAAATCGCACTTCCTTCAGTTATGGGCTGATGAGGACCAGAAATTCTTAGAGCGCAGAATCATGAAGTTGCTAGAAAGATGGCAAAAGGTCATCGAACAAAATGGAAAATATATAGTTGATTTAAGTTCATTCTTTGTATGAACATACATACATACATACATACATACATACATACATACATACATACATATATATATATATATATATATATATATATATATATATATATATATATATATATATATATATATATATATATATATATATATGCTTTTAATTATTAATTTTTCTATATGTGATAGTGGATTTTCATCGATGAGTTCTTGAAAATTGGTTATTTTCCCTAAAACTATATATTTTATATATACTTTATCTATAAGGCTCAATTTAATTTTAATTTTTTATAAATTGATTTTAATTGAGTTTTTTACCTGTAATTTTGGATTTTGTCCCTAATATTATTATTATTTTCTAATTTATAATTAACGTTTGTTGTTTGTATTTAACTTTCAATTTTTCGTTGATTATGGAATTTACAGGTAGGATTGAGCCACTGTTTTGGAATTCATCTTTGAAGGATATCCCCATACCATCTAGAAAGGAATATATTTTGAAACTTATTAATGTGCTTTTAATTATTAATTTTTCTATATGTGATAGTGGATTTTCATCGATGAGTTCTTGAAAATTGGTTATTTTCCCTAAAACTATATATTTTATATATACTTTATCTATAAGGCTCAATTTAATTTTAATTTTTTATAAATTGATTTTAATTGAGTTTTTTACCTGTAATTTTGGATTTTGTCCCTAATATTATTATTATTATTATTATATATATATATATATATATATATATATATATATATATATATATATATATATATATATACATATATATATGTATATATACATATATACACACACACACACACACACACGCACACACACACACACACACACACACACACACACACACACACACACACATATATATATATATCAAAATAAGCAACACGGATTTTAAAGATGATTGCAGAATGCACGTTTCATGTTACTCCATTTATTTATGTAATGCGAGCATTACATTAAATGCAATATGTAGAGCAATCTTCAGCTGCACAAAAATGTAGAAAATTACAGTAGAATAGACATATTATAATTGTGGCAACATTTCAAATCCAATTCAGACAAATTGGAGTATTTTTTAGCGAATTGAGTGAGCAAGTAATTTAAAACACACTAATTTCCAGTCACTTGAACTTCATAACAAAAGAAGGTAAACTTAGGCACAATAAGATGCTCAACCCATCAACTTTTCGTCTAGTAATAAATAGATCAACCTAAGGGAGACAACGCACTTTTATTCGGTAACTGGTAAAAGGTTACGTCCTCTACATTTGTTGTATACGAGGAGGCGCTGACAAAAAATCCAGATGACTATTTCTCATCAACTGTCTGTTCAACCTCTTGGTTTGAAACTATTTCATGAATGCCTAGCAGCAAAAAATTCAAGTAATCAGTGTTTGATTTTTTTCTAACAATACTTAATAAGTAGTGATTCGTTATATGGTATTAACACATAAAGTATGCCAGTAATATTCCATATCAAAGGTGATTTAAGAGAAATCGGAAGTTTAAAATAAGAC
>NC_142933.1:50108544-50128544 GCF_046866305.1 Octopus bimaculoides | reverse complement strand
TTGTGGTAGAAAATACTCTACTTATGTATCCTACCAAAAGCTGAGGGCTTTTAAAGGCTAAGGTAAATTAAATCTACCACGGATTTTGAACTCAAATAAGAATTTATCCTCACTTAAACGCAGATGTTCTGTTAGAACAAACTTTACTGTGGTAGTTACCATAAGAGAAACTCTCATATTGGCTAAATATAAACAAGCGTGCATTTTGCACCAAAAGCCAATATGAGATTTTCTCTCATGGTTACTAGCACAAAGTAGTTTTTTCTAACAGAACATCCACGCTTAAGTGAGGATAGATATTACCTCTCGGTATAAATACTGCCTCTGTCGCTAATAAATACTAAATATGAATTGTTAGATAACTACAAGCCTTTTCCAAAACTAGATTACAAATTCTTCCGCACAGCTGTAGAAACGTACAGTGCCAGGCATAATATTTCCAATGAAGCATTACTTCTTTTTGATTACACCCTAAAACACCCAGTGAATTCAAATTATTTTCATGAAAATGTGAGAATGAAATATAACCCGAAAAGTACGACTTAATTGTTGAGCCAATGAACCAAGGTGTGAAACCTAACTTGAAGGCATATTATTTGGGAAGAATTTTGAAACGATTCATAAAAGCAATTAACGTAGAGAATAAATCTATAGTCAGTCTTTTTCAAAAAGTTTAACATTACGGATCCCATTGATAACATAGCTAAGTCATGGGATGAAGTATAACTATCAGTTTACAAATGTTTGGCAAACCATATGACCAGACTGTATCCGTGACTTTACAGGTTTCCCTCTGGCAGAAAACCTACAAGACCTGTTAGATATTGATAAAGAGTTTTAATGATAAAGAGTTTGAAGAAGTCAATGATGTCATTGAGTTGAAAATACAGAAGTACCAACCACTCTACTTCAATTGAATTCAAAGGATATTGATAAAGAGTAAGCATTTATAGAGGAAGGTTTGCAAGTTTTTGGACAACGATGCTAATAAAAATTACAAGAACTCGTAATGATCTCAGGTCCTACACTGAGCTGTACAAGGAGATGGTGTGCCGAGAATACCAAACACATTTGAATAAGTTCTTTACCCATGTAAAAAATATTGACAATGATGATCTATCGGATTCTTTTTGCTCCCAGTAACTCTTATTGTACCGCCACGGTGTCACACAGCAACGGCTCAATATTTTTCCTTATTAGTGCATGTAAATACTATTGCAGTTACTCGGTTATTCCTTATGTTAAAACACCGAAAATATAATCTATCTCTATAATTAAATTATTTGTTTATTCCATTTAACAGCGTTACTCAGCGTTTTATTTATGAACATTCTCTACCGTAAACTAATTACGACAAAGCCAGGAAGCAATAGCAAAGTCTGTTGAAGTCTAATATGAACTCAGTCCTTCTGAGGCTGATAAAAGAAGTACCAATAACATACTAAAGTTAATTCGACTGAGAAGCAGTTCTGTGTTTAACTATGAAACTAATAATTACTGGGATAGCATTGAATAAAACAAAAGATTCCCGTCTATATATCTCTCACTAGAATAAGATTTTGAATCCTGCATGTTTGTTAAAGAGAAGTTAGTATTCTTCCAGGCATTTGCTTTAGCGCTATATGCTTGTGAATTGTTGCTGTTTAACTCCAATGTGAAAGCGGTAGGGTGTGGATTCTATGAGATTAGCTGCTCTTTCTAGCGACCGACCTAGTAAACGCTCCCATATTGGACCATTTGGTTGTCTGTTCTTTTAACTAGTCGAAACTGAGAAACAATGTAACCATATTTAATCCCCGGTTCATTTCTTCACCTGATGTTTCTAGAATGTATTTCTAGATACTTTCCAGATTACTGCATCGTCAGTATTTTAGCATGTTACATTTGTTCATAATCTATGATTTTAAAACAGGATTCATTGTCAGAATTCTAAAGAAACAATCGATTTGGACACAAGGAAATACAATCGTAGGATTAAGATATCCAGCTAAATTCCAGCCAACCGAATTATTTCCACATAATTTTTCTCTTACGATTGATAAGTCAGTAAACTATTTCGTTGAATTTTATCTGCTTAAGGCGATCAGTTGTTTTATCTTCGTAGATATTCCTAAAGATATTGCGGTTGCTGTTTAGAAGAATGGCACCAAGGCAATTCTTTTAAGAATACATCACAAAACAAAGTATGCAACGGTAGAAGTAATTACTTTAACGTCGTTATTCGTGATAGTAAAAGATCAATAAATGATATATTGGCACTAATTATCACATCTAGGCAATTACTGACGGATCTCGTCGTCAAAGAAGAAAAGAAAGTAACGTTAAAAAGAATAGGAACGGGAAATTAACGAGAGAAAGCAGAAACGAATCCAACAGAAAAAACAAATTAACAGTAGCTTAGAAGTATTTTAGTTTTAATTGGTTGGTTGATCGATGGCGCTTAGTCAGTCTGCTCTTGGTCTGGTTATACACAACGGTGAGCTATCCTGGATGCTTAGCAAGATAAGAAAAATCATTAATCAACTAATTCATTCCATCAAGTCAAACTGCCATGACTTCTAAAGCCTCCATCATTTTGAAAGCAATGCACTTTCTTTCCATCGTAATATAGAAGTTTCCGTTTCAGTGACTGAAAGAGTTTGGCTATCAAAATGGTTGCCTGTCTAACTAAAGGCTATAAGGGTCAACATTAACCTGGAGGGATTATTTCCTGAATAAAAAAATGTATTTTTGCTTTCAGCAATATCAGCAGTTAGCAAAATAAAATATACTGATTGAAATATTAGAAAAACAGACTGAATTTCGGTTTCACTTCACTTACATAACTAATTTCTTTGAAAAAATAATAAATTTCTCTATTTTTAATCTACAATTTTATGGCGTTAATAAGGCTAATCACCCATTGATAGTTGCTGATAATTGTAAAATATCGAGAAGCAGAAAATGTAACATTGATTTTTGGTTTTATATCCTTTCTATTTGATAAATAAGAAATGTATTGATAGCATTTTCTATCATTCTCGAAGTTCTGTATGAGCCAACATGACTACTTGACTTATCAGAAATAGCAGCGAAATTTCCCATCAGAGGTCTCCCTTGTTGTTGTTGTTGTTGTTGTTGTTGTTGTTGTTCTTCTTCTTCTTCTTCTTCTTCTTCTTCTTCTTCTTCTTCTTCTTCTTCTTCTTCTCATGTCGTCTTTTGTAATCGCGTTGTACCAATTTCGGGCATTCGCTAACGATGCGCCTTACCGTTTTATCCTTCTCACCACACATTCTGCATTTGTCTAGGGAGGAGAACTGGCGGAATGGTTAGTAAACAGGACAAAAGGGTTAGTACACCGGACTTAGTGGCATTTTGTCTTTTTGGAGCACAAATTCCGCTGAAGTCGACTTTGTCTTTTAACCTTTCGGAGTCGATAAAAATTGACAGTTAAGCACTGGGGTCGATGTAATCGATTAGCCCCCTCCCCCAAAATTTCAGGCCATCTGCCTATAATAGAAAGAATTATTAAGGCAGCGCCCTGGCCGAATCGACAGCACGCCGAAAAAATATGTTTCGTTTGTCTTTATGTTCTGAGTTCAAATTCTGCTGAGGTCCACTACGCCTTTCATCTTTCAACAAAAAAAAGAAAGTAATTGTTGATCTATGGGAGTCGATGTAATCT
Organism: Octopus bimaculoides; assembly: GCF_046866305.1. NCBI lineage: Eukaryota > Metazoa > Mollusca > Cephalopoda > Octopoda > Octopodidae > Octopus > Octopus bimaculoides. Next base: position 50,124,880 of record NC_142933.1, on the reverse strand, counting down.
ACAAACCCTCGCTCCAAAATTTCAGGTCTTATACCTATAGTAGAAATAATTATTAATATCATCCTCAACATATTTTAGTTTTTGTTTTCCTGTAAAAGGGGTAAAGAAAAAAAGAGAAATTAGTTTATATTTCATCTTTGAATTCTTTAGTAAGAAAAGTATTTTTAAAAATTAAAGTAGATTTTTTCCACTTCAAGAACATTTAATAAATCAAGCGCATGATAAGTAAGGTGTTTCAATACACTTAACAACAAATAAATCGAAGTAGCTTCCGAACGCCTGATTCATATTGTATTCTGAAACATGAAAGCGCAACATAAGAAAACATTAACACTGGTCTCTTTTGTAAAAAAAATATTTCTTTGTGTTTCCTGATTCATCTCCAAACTTTTCACTTGAGTAATAACATTATATTCTTATCATCTCGTCTATTAACCACGTGTGTATAGCACAAACAAAATTGAAATAGATATTGATCTCTCGAATGACTCTAAAGTAACATAGTATAGCAAGTATATGTTAATGGATAGAAAGGTACAAATGGAAGACTGGCAGACATTAATACACAAGCACAGGTGTCTTATGATGAACGGCATTATAATTAAATACATAAAAGTGTAGGGGAAATGTATTTGCTTAATTCTAAAAAAAAATTCTTGAAAAATCAGTTGACATCTTGCATTTTTATCTTTTTTCACATCTTCGCACACACACAGACGCAGACAGACGCAGACACATACGCACACACGCACGTACACCCCCCCTACACACACACACATTCTTATTTTATCTTGCCGCCAGTTGTTCAGACAGGTCAAGCTATGGATGTATGTATATGTATGTATATGTATGTATGTATATCTCTCTCTCTCTCTCTATATATATATATATGTGTGTGTGTGTGTGTGTGTGTGTGTGTGTATGTGTGTGTATGTGTGCGTGTGCGTGTGCGTGTGTGTGTGTGCGCGTGCATATAAATTATGAAAGGTCTTTCCCGAGCCATAGGCTCATAAGGCCGGTTTCCTGCATTCTGTGACGTATATACTTCATGTCCAACCCCGGACGGGACGTCGTTCCGTCTCTGGATTATTCATTTTTGCCACCTGAGCGGACAGGTGGAACGTGAAAGGAAGTGTTTTGCTCAAGGACCAAATGTATCGCACGGGTCAGGGATCGAAACCACACTCTTACGATCATGAGTGCAACACCAAAACCATCACAAAGTCACGCGCCTCCACATGCACACACACATACACACACACGCACACACAGACACACACGTACACACACACATACACACATGTATATATAAATAGGTAAATAAATATATGCATACGCATACACACCCACATATATATGAATGAATACATCTGGATGCATATGTACGTACGATATTTAGATAAACAGATATATGTGTATTTTGTATACTTTTTCTGATAGCTTTAATGATTATTTTGAATAATCGCCTGCACTGTAGCAAGGTCGTAAATAAAATATATAATAGAAAATGCTGTTCTTTTTTGTAATCATTAAACTCTTCAATTCTCAGAAGATTTTACTTATTTTATTGTCACAGTTATGAAGATCATCTGTTGTGCATGAATTACAGAGCTATGTTCTTCATCCAAAACTATAAGTACTGCTATACTTTGATTCAAGAAAGTCAATATATATCTTGTTGTTCCAATAACATTGTGTGATTTTGGTACCAGATTTGTAAATTTCGTATCAACCATTTTTGTACGATTCAGATATATGGGCATTGTTTGCTTGTTAATGTTATGTTTGATTGACAAATCCTCTGGTTTACTGTTTCAATTTCATGTCAACTCTCAACTCCTAGATTAAATATAGAATTACTCTATGCTTTTTTTTTTAATCCACTAGGAGTTAGTAAACAAAAGTGAATTCCAGACGTTCATGATACCGCTTTCTATCAAATGCATCTTGGATATTTTCTGTTAAAGTGAAAATTATCAAATTTGGTATATTAATGTAATTTCTCACGATGAATCTCATGTTGTTATTCACTTGTACTTGAAACCTTTTAGAAAAATTTTACAGAGGTTTAAAGCTTGATACGTTTTATCCAATCAAGAAACAGGATTTGGAAGCTGGGATTTTGTGTGTGATAACTGTCTAGCATAATAGTACGACGACAAACTCTTATTAAATAGAATAAAAGCAATATATTACCACGAGGGAAAGTTGTAAGAAGTTTTGAAATTTTGATAAGTGTAAATGAATACAGTCATGTGAAACGTTGGATCAGGCAATATAAAAAGGAAAAATTCCCTATGAAACTTTTTCCGAAAAATTACAAAAAGAAAAAACAAACTGTACGTTAAATTAAGAAACCCCACTTCCCACAAACTTACGTTATAAACTGTACTTTATACTACTGTAGTTCAGTTCATATAAACAATGAACACATTTTTTGTAGGGGAAATTCGAAAAACGAAAGTTTACGATACACTCTAGATTATGCGAGTCAATCATAGAACGGTGGTTGCCTGAGCCTCGTTTATTCGCTGGTTTTACACAGGCTCATGTGCTGTTTTCTACTTGTTACGAGTGGGTACATCTTTCGAATTAATAAACACTGTTCTATGCCGAAAATTATAACCATCAATTTCAGAAATGTGAGAGCAGGCCTTCCACAAGTCACTAAAGATTGTAGTTCCTGGAAGAATCGACTGACGTATACATTCCTCTAATGTATCACGATTCCAACATGACACCGCATAAAGAAAAATATGTCTGATATTGTGACACACTCCTCTGAAAACTCACTGTTCAGGTAGCATCCTTCCTCGGTGGTATTTATATCATGAGAAGACTGTTTCTTATTTCTTTATTGCCCACAAGGGGCTAAACATAGAGGGGACAAACAAGGACAGACAAAGGGATTAAGTCGATTACATCGGCCCCAGTGCGTAACTGGTACTTAATTTATCGACTCCGAAAGGATGAAAGGCAAAGTCGACCTCGGCGGAATTTGAACCCAGAATGTAACGGCAGACGAAATACCGCTAAACATTTCGCCCGGTGTGCTAACGTTTCTGCCAGCTCGCCACCGTAATGAGAAGACTGTTTCGTCTATCTTAATCTTTCAAGCAGGACGTCCGCACGTATTTCACGAGTATAGCGGTTGCAATCAACAACCGTCCAGTAGCTCATCTACAGTTCTTCAACACAAAACTACAAACAGACATTCAGAAAATAGGCACTTGTCTAAGAAGATAGACACGTAGAGACAATACACGTGGTTGTAGTAGTTTAAGCAGACTTTGTGGCATGTTACAATGGAAAGCGGCACCAATGTGTCTATGGTTTGCGATTGTCTAACATTACCCAAAATTATTTGTAAACTTTAAAAGCTATCAACTTTTTATCTATTAATTTATGGCAAAAATGAATTTGATTTTCATTAGCATACAAAACCACATCAGTTCACCAAATTTGAAAACGATTGAAACAAAATTTAAAAAAATTAAAAACTGTGATAGCAACAGAAAAGATCCTGTATTTTTCCGATATTTATTTCAGCATATTTTCTGCAAGGAGCCAGCTGACTTCGACAGCAGAACATAATTTCATTTTGTACTCTTAAGAATATCAGTTCTATTGCATTTTAAACTGATTTTCAAAAATTTTCAACAATATTCAACTATGCACAGACATATCAAAAGTAATTAAACTCTCTCATCATTCATATATGTATATATATATATATATATATATATATATATATATATATATATATATATATATATATATATATATATATATATATATATATATATATATATATATATATATATATATATATATATATATATATATATACATATATATATATATATATATATATATATATATATACATATATGAATGATGAGAGAGTTTAATTACTTTTGATATGTCTGTGCATAGTTGAATATTGTTGAAAATTTTTGAAAATCAGTTTAAAATGCAATAGAACTGATATTCTTAAGAGTACAAAATGAAATTATGTTCTGCTGTCGAAGTCAGCTGGCTCCTTGCAGAAAATATGCAATATTTTAGATCTCTGCTTCACAAACAATGTGAGCCTAATCCATAATGTGAAAATAACGCCCACGTCTCTCTCAGATCATAACATTATAGAATTAACTATGTATGGTCCTAGACAACCCACTGACACCCACCCCACCAGGAGGACTCAAGCAATATCCAACCTGAATTTCCACGGGGCGGACTGGAAGTCAATTCGCAGAGAGATTCGAAATCAAAACTGGCACGACAGCCTTTCTATACAAGACAATGACCTCAAACTAAGTCATTTTATGTCAACCATACAAGACATATGCACCAAATACGTGCCATATAGAAAGACCAGCAAACATGCCAATAGAATTCCTAGAGACAGGAAAATCCTTATGAGACACAGAACAAAGGTCTCAAACCAGTTAAATAGAGAACTGGAGGATAGGAAAAGGGCTAAATTAAAACTAACACTGTTAGAAATAGAAAACAAAATTAAACTCTCCCATGAAAAGGAGAGAGCAGAGAAGGAAAAGAGAGCAGTAGAAAGCATAAAAACAAACCCCAAGGCTTTCTATAGATTTGCAAAGGAGACTGCTACGGTGCAGTATAAGATAGGACCCCTGTTCCTGCCTAATGGCTCACTGACTGCAGATCCCACATGGATAAGTGAAGTGCTCAGTACACAATTCAAGAGTGTCTTCACCTCTCCTCTGAGTCACATGCAAATAAAGAACCCAGCTGATTTCTTTGACAATAGCACTCAGCAGAAGGGGACTGCATCCATTACCTACATCGACATTGAAGAGGAAGATGTGATAGCTGCCATAAATGAAATGAGCTCAAATTCGGCAACTGGCCCCGATGGTTTCCCAGCTGTCCTCTTAAAGTCGTGTAAACAAGAATTAGCAGGACCACTCCGGATACTCTTCCAGAGTTTCCTTGCAAATGGTAAACTTCCCAAAAAGCTGAAGGAAGGCACCATATGTCCTATCCATAAAGGTGGAAGCAGAGCAGAGGCTGGAAACTACAGGCCCATCTCTCTAACTTCACATATTAGCAAAGTCATGGAACGAATTGTCAGAAGGAGATTGATTGCGTTCCTAGAAGAAAATGACTTGCTGAATGAGACCCAGCATGGTTTCCGTCCAGGTAAAAGCTGCCTCACGCAGCTCTTGCAGCATTATGACTGGGTCCTGAAGCAGCTACTTGACCATTCAAATGTTGATGTGATATATCTCGACTTTGCAAAAGCCTTTGACAAAGTTGATCATGGCTTGATATGTCACAAGCTGCGAAACCTTGGCATAGCTGGTAAATTAGGAGAGTGGCTGCATGACTTCCTGAATGGTAGAAGTCAGACAGTTGCAGCCAATGGAGAACTATCTAGGGAAACACAAATATTGAGCGGTGTTCCACAGGGAACTGTTCTGGGGCCACTACTGTTCATAGTGGCCCTTCTGGACATGCCCACGGTCACTCGGAGAGCCACTGTCACTAGCTATGCTGATGACACAAAGATATCTCAGGCAATAAAGAATCCTGATGATATTGTAAGCCTGCAGAATGACCTAAATGCAATATATGAGTGGGCAGAGCAAAATAATATGCAGTTCAATGCAAAAAAATTTCAAGTACTGCGCTACAAGACCATGAGTACCTCCCAACTGGCATACACAGGGCCTGGAGGTACTGCAATCCCAGAACCACAAACAGTTAGAGATCTGGGCATCAACATGTGTAGTGATGCATCATTTCACATGCACATTATCAAGTTGACAGCAAGGTGCAGACAACTGGCGGGGTGGATACTGAGGACTTTCCGTACAAGGGATCAAAAAGTCATGTTGATTCTATGGAAGACATTTGTTCTGAGCCGCCTAGACTATTGCTCTCAGTTGTGGTCACCACACAGTGTTAAGCGGACAGCAGAACTCGAGGCAATTCAGCGGCACTATACAAAAAAGATCGCCACAGTCCAACAGATGAACTACAGGGAGCGACTGAAGGCACTAGGTCTCTACTCCCTGGAGCGCAGGCGGGAGAGATATGTAATAATATACATATGGAAAATACTGGAAGGACTGGTGCCAAACTTTGGTATCAAGTACTACAGGAATGCCCGCACGGGTCGCCACTGCATGGTGCCAAAGGTACCGTCCACTGCATCTCACATAAGAACGAGATACTGCAGCAGCCTCGGTTTCAGAGGACCTCAGCTCTTCAATGCCCTGCCAAAACATTTGAGAGACATGCAAGACATGGATGCGGAGGTCTTCAAGACAAAACTTGACGCTTTCCTCTCCACGATACCAGACGAACCAATGGCTCGTAATGAGACGCAGTTTAGGGCAGCTGTGTCAAATTCTCTTATACACCAGATGTGCCACCAAAACTCTTGATTGGACCATGTCAGGTGGGGGAGAAGAGCCATGCAAGGAACGTGAAAATCACGGTGGTGCACCAGCATGACCGCAGCCACTTGGCTGAAACACATAAATAAATAAATAAATAAATATATATATATATATATATATATATATATATATGCTGGGTGGCATCTTGGGCAAGTGTCTTCTACTATAGCCTTGGGCCGACCAAAGTCTTGTGAGTGGATTTCATACACGGAAAGAAGCCCGTCGTATATATATATATATATATATATATATATATATATATATATATATATATATATATATATATATGCATGTGTTTGTGCGTCTGTGTTTGTGCCTCTGTGTTTGTTCCCCTGACAGCGCCTGACAACCGGTTCGACAAAAGAAACCGATAGAATAAGTACTAGGCTTACAAAGATTTGCTCGATTAAAGGTGGTGCTCCAGTGTGGCTGCAGTCAAATGACTGAAACAAAGAAAAGAATAAAAGAATTATATATATATATATTTACACACATGTATACATAGATATCTACATACACAAATATGTATGTTCGTACATATAATGATGGGTGTCTATTTACTTTTAAGATGTTTGTGTATATACTTTTGTGTCATCGAACTCGAGGTGTTACTCTTTATTGGTTCTGTTTTTAAAATTTGTAATTTTGATTTCAGATTGTTCTGACAATCACATCATGATACATGAGAAGGCAATTTCACGAAGATATCTCACAGGTGACAATGATGGGGCTAATGCCTTCAGTTTTAGTTTTGCTTTTCGTATATCTCTTGTCAGCTGATGCCTTTTATACATATACATGTGTGTGGATGTTCTTTTCAAATTTTAAAGTATTTGAACTCTTCCTCTGAGGAAAGAGCTGGTTTCTAACGAAAATACAAAGCTCCATCGTGGGAATGTAGATAAATGCAAATTCTCATTTTAAACTTGAGAAAATTCTCGCATACTTTTACTCTTCCGATTACAGATTGTATTTTTAATGTGCGTGTTAACTGGTTGATTCTTTACCTGAAACCCTCAGCTTATCCAAATTGTCACTTAGGCATTAACTCACAAAACCAAGTGCACCGAATATTATTGGTATAATTGTGAATTTATGATATGGGTATAGAAGCTGGAGATTTGAAAGCAGTTGTCCGAAGTTATTTTCTTTCTCTTAGATTTTGGAAACACATCAGCAGCGCAGCAAAATCAGGCTGTTATGTTTACACTTGTTAGAAATTTTGATAGGAAAGTTCCACCAATATTCCTTGTGTTGATGATTATATATGTATCTATTCAATAACAGGGGGGGGGGGGGTCTCTATATTTATTCCAGAACAGTCTTTTTTTTTTCGGATGGTATTGTATATTATTTTAACGTGTTTCATAGGGTGGCAGTATACCTTGATGACATTTTTGGGCAGCTGCCGAACACATGTAGCATGTCTTCCACAGAAATGTGACATAATCTACATTTTCAGTTGCATCTTGGGATTTCAAGGTCTTCATTGTCTCTTTGTGTGTATTTTCCTCTTTCTGTCGCTCTATATGTATGTTATCAATCAGTTTCATTTCTGTATTTCTTGTCCATAGAGAAAGAGCCGGATTCTAACATAGATTCAAGGCTCCTTCATTGGAACTTTTATCAACATCATCTAGGTATTTGTGCATATGTGTGTGTGTGTGCTGTATTTGGTGTTAGTGTATGCGCAGATTTGTATGTTTGTTTTATGGATGCGTTTTTATGTATATATTTTCATGTCTAGATGCATGCATATGTATTTATGTGCTAAATTTTTGGAAAGTTTTACATATCTTTACAGTTCCATTGATGGCTTGAATCTGTAGTCTTCTAATCAGCCTTTTTCTTTCAGGTTTTGAGAACCCTAATTTTTCCAGGTTTTTGTTGAGGCAGTTCGTTACATATCCCAATGCCCCAACAATCATGGGTATGAATCTGAACTTGTAGTCTGGGTAGAGTATCTTCAAATTTCTCAGTAGCTCGGCGTAGTTGTTCTCCTTTTCTCTAATCTTTAGCGTGATGTTGACATCCGCAGGACAGCTGATTTCTACTACTGTACACAGTTTCTCTTCTCTGTCCCAGATTACTATATCCGGTCTATTATGTCTGCACTTAATTGAGGTTTTTATTGGGACATTCCACCAATGTATGTATGTATGTATGTATGTATGTATGTATGTATGTATGTATGTATGTATGTTGATGTTTATCTTTAGGTTCATTTTGAACGAAATAGGTAATGGTGTTTCAGCCGTGACTAAATCTTACCGTATACTTAGGACTACAATGTGTTGTTTTCTTTAAGTCGCTAGGGTGTGAATTGAAGGAGTGTGTGAGTGCTATTTCAAGCAGGTTGAGCGAGCGCGAGCAAACTCACTAAATAGCACGTGTGTGTGTGTGTGTGTGTGTGTGTGTGTGTGTGTGTGTGTGTGTGTGTGTGCATGCATATATGGATATTTGTATGAATGTATGTACAGATGTATGAAATAAGTATATATGTTGGATGGTCTTCCATTAATACAAGGACAAACCGCTTGACTCAAAGCATTGGATAAAAAAAGACCAACGTATGTGATTATCGATTTATCTTTATAACAACGGCAAACGATTTGATTGAGTCATTAAGAAAAGTTTATACAGTGCTTTTTATGTACACTAGTCTCCATCGGCAGATCAAAGCCTTATGAGTGGATTTGGTAGACGGAAATTGAAAGAAATCCGTCGTATATATATATATATATATATATATATATATATAAAGTGAAGTATATTTGCCATTTAAATGTGGCTGACCCCTAAGGGTGGATGTTACTGTTGCTTTTAGCCCCAGGAGAACATCTCCTCCAGCTGGCTTATCGACACATATCTGTGTCCTGTCTATTTTTGCCAAGGGAAGTTATCCTTCCCATCTTGATCTGCGATACGTACGGACCCGAGTTTCAGGGTTATTTCCCTTCTTCAGCGTACGATAATCGCCGACCTTTGATGAGAATGACAATCCCTTGGCAATATATAAGTCTTTTTCCAGTGAAGTTATTCCTGGGGCTAAAAGCAACAGTAACATCCACCCTTAGGGGTCAGCCACATTTAAATGGCAAATATACTTCACTTTATCGTGCAGTTACTGTTAACACCTCGTTCAGAGATTTAACATATATATATATATATATATATACACACACGCACATATATATATATATATATATATATATAGAGAGAGAGAGAGAGAGAGAGATTTACATACATTCACACACACACACACACACACACATATCTGTGTGTCTGTGTTTGTCCTCCCTATCACAGCTTGACAACCGGTGCTAGTGTGTTTACATCCCCGTAACATAGTGGTTCGGCTTAAGAGACCGATAGAATAAGTACTAGGCTTAAAAAAAGTCCTGGGGTCGATTTGCTTGACTAATAGTCTTGAAGGTGGCGCTTCAGCATGACCGCAATTAAGTGACTGAAACAAATAAAAGAAATATGAGAAAGGCTCCATTTGGTGCAATCCTGGATTTTCTAGGGTGTATCTGTAGAAAATGTACTGAATATGGTACATTGAATTTTTTTTTCTTTCGTCATTTGGAGTAATCCTAACGTATGAAAACTACTGAAACTACATGCAACAACCTCTAGCTAATGACAGGACCTCTACTCACTCGCTAAAACTACTACAAGTAACTGTTAAATCTCCCTCAAATCGCAGTGTTGTTTTACTAAGAAGAAAAGGCTTCTAGGCTAATGAAGTTCTATATACAATATATCCCGCAGCTTTACAAAAGGGAAGAAAGCTAGGACTGGCAAGGTTAGAATGTCTTTGGTTATAGGTATTTTTGATTAGGGCTGACCTGACACTGAACAACAGTTTGCGACCACCATTTTATTAGTGTTAAAGAAAAATACAAAAACCTAAATATTCAATAAGCGTTTCTTCCTGCCTGCCATCATCCTTAAGGAAACTTTAGTTATATTATATTACACGATTTGTTGGATACCACGAGCCAACGATGCTTATAGCTATTGTCAATAATGAATATCAAGCAGGACAACCTTCAAATGGAAGTCATAGTTTTTTTAATAGAAAATCAGTTTATGATTGTGTCCAGAATTACAATTTCCTTATTTAAGATAGTAGAGATAGACGTGAGGGACATCTGTTCGTTATTTCTAGCAGATCGAGCGAATACATAGAGCTTGAAATGCATTCATCAGTCCACAGGTGAGACTCAGAAATAACTATTTTAACACTTGTTGCTTAAAGCTGGAATTTTCTCCACGGTAAACCACAGTGAAAATGGCCTTTTATAGGCCAAATATGTCCCAAACATATTTGAACTGATCTAAAAGCTACTTATTTCACAATACTGCTTCGGACGCCTTCTTTATAAAATTATAGCAACATTCTCATTTGTATAACAAGGCAATCATTATATCCAACTTAAAGGTGGCGAGCTGGCAGAATCATTAGCACGCCGGGCGAAATGCTTCGTAGTATTTCGTCCGTCTTTACGTTCTGAGTTCAAATTCCGCCGAGGTCGACTTTGCCTTTCATTCTTTCGGGGTCGATAAAATAACTGCCAGTTGAATATTGGGGTCGATGTAATCGACTATACCACTTCCCCAAATTTTCGGCCTTGTGCCTATAGTAGAAAGGATTATATCCAACTTAACGTGAATGTCTTGTTAGAACTCCGAATACTGTAGTATTAATATCCAGAGTTCCTCTAATGTAGTCGCATGGTGCATAAAAAGACGATGAAAATTGCCTGTTACGGATGCTGTGACTGCCAGATCATGTGATTTAAGTCTACTAGACTTCCTAAATGGCAGGCGTCCAATCACTGCGTATCAGTCAAGTCTCGCTGCCACGATATATAGAATTTCAGTGTTTTTTCAGTCACTGATGTCGCAAATAACCAGCAGGCTTAGCAAAAAATAATTATTAGCGACGGAAGCAGTATTAGTGCTAAAAGGCAATCTCTATATCCGACTTAACGTCGATTTCCTGCAGTATTCGCCTTGAAAGGTCCTCTCATATAGGTGCTTGTTGCATAAGCAAACATAAATCGTAGCGGACGAGAACGAGAATCATCTGTTACGGGTGCTGGGATTGCCAGATCACGTGATTTAAATGTACTGGACTTCCTCAGTGGTAGGCGTCCAGCCAACGCATATCAACAAAATATCGTTTTCCACGATATAGAAAATTTCAGTCACTAATGCTGCAAAGAGCCAACAGGCTTCTTAAAAACTATTATTAGCGACAAATAGAGTTAAGGTCAATGTAAACCGCATGAAACGAATCTTAAGGGCGTTATAGCTAAAACAAAGCTGAGCTAATGATGTTCGCTATATCTGCCAGAAATGGTAGCTTAACTACTCTCAAACTATTGTGTATCATCTTAGCAAAGGAAGACATATTCGATAGCATAGTCCCAGACACACTATGTTTAAAATAAGATGGGATGGTTACAGCTGGAACGCCGTTGACCACGCATCTGTTAAACCAGTGCCCACCTGGAGGACAACAGCAACAATAACAGCAACGTCTGGTAGCTAGACGAGACATGGCATCATGCTGGTTCTTCACATCAACAAATTCCTTCTATAACAAATAGCGATCAAGATAGCATTTCGAAACATTTGAACGTTCAAGAGAAGCATGAAGGTTACGACTACAACCTCCTATGTGATCCCTCGAATGAGTAAACAATGTGTTTGATCACGAAATGTCAGGAAAGTGAAAGTATTTATCCATTTACTTTGTGGAATAAATATTTATCCTTACACACGCGCTCGCGCACACACATACGCACACACACATACACACACACTCTCTCTCATACACACATGCACATACATCCATTAGATAAAGCCACAAACTCACACGCATTCACACACATACATGCAATTAGATATATCATATATACACATAAACACATACATACATACATACATACATACAAATATGCATACATACATATATGCATGCACATAAGTACACGCACACACAGCCACACAGACAGACAGACCACCACCCACACGTCATGGATAAGTCGTCGTAAAGAAATATCCTCCCACTCCCATCTCCTTCTCATCATCGTCGTCGTCGTCATCATCATCATCATCATCATCATCATCATCATCATCATCATCATCATCATCATCATCATCATCATCATCAACAACAACAAAAACAACAACACCAACGAAAACTACTCCGTTCTGGTTTTTATATCCAAATTTTCATATTACATCACATCTGCTAAAACACAGCACTAGCAATTCATTTTGGTGCGTAAATATAGAATTTTAATTCTCCCATCCCCAATCTGTGTGTGTGTGTGTGTTCATGTATGTGTGTATGTATGTATGTATGTATGTATGTATGTATGTATGTATATATATATATATATATATATATATATATATATATATATATATATATATATATATATATGCGTGTGTATGTGTGTGTTTGTGTATGGAAATCATATACAATTTGTTTTTAATATACATACATGTAGTCACTCTATGAAATAGACGCCAAGGATAAGCCACATGAATTTCAACAGTTTGGAATAACGATGAAACCGATTGGCTTCATCTTTCATTAAAATCTCTCCAGTGGATCGCTTACCTCACCTTTCAGCTGCTAGACTTTAGAACCTAACAGCTTTTTATAGGAAAAAAATGTTCAAAAAAATAAGTCTGGTAAGTATGACGAAATTCAGAGGATGGAACAAGGTTGATGACCAGGTATTAACAACTAGAATATCAATACAGAGTGATTATGAATACATATGTATAGGAAAGTCACATATAAAATGTTTAATAAATATGCTTTAGTTACGCTTTGAAAAATAAAGTGGCTAGATTACTGGAGTTTTGGTAGCTTGAAATGAAAATAGAGCCAGTTAATTTAGCCATCCATTAAAGACTCGTCAAGGATGGCTAAATTTGTCTATATAGATATTATATGGGTGTATGGGTAAGCAGTTCACTTTAAAATTACGTGCTTTCGAGATCAATTCCACAGCGCGCACTACGGACGATTGTCGTCTACTATGCTCCAAAGCACACACACACACACACACACACACACACACACACACACACACACACACACACACACACACAAACACACACACACACACACACAGACACAAGCACGCACGCACACATACATACATACATACATACATACATATATGCATACATACATGCATATATATATATCACCTATACATACAGGTGGATGTCGGTATGCACATACCTGTACGTATATATGCATATACTCATTTACTATTTGTTTTTACATGACTGAACGCAGCATCTCCAATTGTAAGTAGTTTTCGTAACTTCATATTTTCCGACGCTACTCTATCTCTTTCTCTTCCTCCTTCATTTTTCCCCCTCTCGTTCTTCCTCTTTACTACTACGTATCTCGCTTTACCCCTCTCGTTCTTCCTCTGTTACTACTACGTATCTCTTTTTTCCCCCCTCGTACTTCCTCTCTTTCTCTTTTCCTCTCGTTGCTCACCTATTCTTCTACTTCCTCCCTTTGTTTCTCCCTCTACCACTCTCCCTCTTCCCCTTACACCGGCATGGTCACATGCTTCCGGTCAATAGTCCTTTTCTTCCTTGGCTATCGCCGAGCAAACACGCGAACTACCTCGTCCCTACTTTCAAGTTCGTGCCTCACAGCGTTCATACACACATAATTTTTCTCGTCTGGCCGTAAAGCCTTTTCTGTTTGTTTTCCTGTCTTGTTTTGTGTCCACCACTACATTCCTCCATGGCAAGATTAAATTGTGTATACAAATTTAATTTGCGGTCCATGGGAAGAGCCGTTTTAACGATGCGTCCTGCCCAGCTCTTCGAAACGCCGGTGTTAAAACGGGGGTAGCTGATGAAGTAGAATGTTCTCTATGTGGCTTGTGTGTTTTCTCGTCTACGTTTTGTTTGCAATGTCCTGTACCCAGATATGCACCTATACATACAGGTGGATGTCGGTATGCACATACCTGTACGTATATATGCATATACTCATTTACTATTTGTTTATATACATATATATATATATATATATATATATATATATATATATATATATATATATATATATATATATATATATATATATATATATATATACATACATACATATACATACATATATATATATATATATATATATATATATATATATATATATAAGTTCAAAAAAGGAAAAAGACAAAAAGCAACAACAAAAAACAACAACGTGAGGACGTGATACAGATTGTGTTACTAGACGCTCGGGAAAGGAAAGAGAGAGAATATGACGTTTCGAGCGGAGCTCTTCGTCGGAAACAAGGAAAGTCCAAAGAAGGGAAAAACGGAGGAAGAAAAAATCGCCACCGATGTCCACGAGGTTACATTGTTACATTTTTGATTTATATATATATATAAATAAAAAAAAGCAACAAGGATTTTCAAGGTTATTGCAGTACGCACATTTCATGCAACTCCATTTATTTAAGTAATGCGAGCCTTACATTAAATGTAAAATGCAGAGCAATCTTCAGCTGCACAAGGATACAGAAAATTTACTGAAATCTCATTTCAGCAGAATGGACATATTACTGTTGTGACAACATTTGGAATTGTTTGGATAATACCATACTATATTCTGGTGCCTAAACTTAAGTGCCATATTCAATTTGGATATAAATATATATATATATATATATATAAAATTAACAGAATGAGATTAAAAAAAAAAGCTTTGCCATAAGGAGGCGCTTCACATATTGAAGCACAACTCTCCAACACTGCTAAATAAACATAATGAGGCACTAAGCATAAGCAACTACCGCTTTTTTCACGCATTCAAATTCTACCACAAATCCAAATGCCTAAACAATCATACAGTATACTTCCACAATACCCCTTAGGTAAACCCAATAACCTTATACATCTACATTTTAACTCATAATCCTGATCTAATTCCTCTTTCATACTTGAATATCACAATCATTTAATTATATTTGTATATATTTATATGTACGTACGTACGTACGTATGTATGTATGTATGTATGCATGTATGTATGCAAGGTATGTATACCTGCGTGTGCGGGGTTATAATACATACAGATACTCGTATATATGAGTGTGCGTATACACATATACATATGAGTACGTGTTGTATGTGTATGTATTATGTATGTGTAAGAATATGTGCATGTGTGTGTATATATGTGTGTGTGTGTATATGTGTGTGTGTGTATATGTGTGTGTGTGTGTGTATGTGTATACATATATGTATGTATATATGCGTTTATATGCATTATGTACTAGTCTATATACGTGTGTAGGTGAATATGTATGTATATATATATATATGTATATATGTGTATGTGGGTATACGCGTGTTGCGAGTGTATATGTATGCATTTATAGGAATGCAAGCGGGTACATGTAAATATATGTGATTCTAGGTACAGATATTATTTATAAGCACGGATTTATATATGAGTATGTGTGGATATTGATATATTTACACATACCTGCCTCTGCATGTGTACGTGTATATGCGTGTGTGCGTGTATATATATGTACTTTCACATACAATTATACTTGTGCAAGCCTACATGCATGCCTCTATGTATGCAAGAATTTTTATATATGTAAAAATTATATACAAATTAGTGTCTATATACGGGAATGCATGTAACATACATGAGTTTCGTATGCGTAAGTATATGTTGATGCATGTAAATGTCTATATACATGTTTAATATATGCATATGTATACATCCTCACATATATATATTCTTCTACTACTAAACACTGACCTGTCCTCTAAGCAACCTAACCTATATTCCCAAATTCTTCATTCCACCA
>NC_142933.1:50096044-50106044 GCF_046866305.1 Octopus bimaculoides | reverse complement strand
GTATAAACCATTAGTTCTCGAAATATGGAAGGAAGGGAAGAGAAGAGAAGGGAAGAGAAGAGAAGGGAAGAGAAGAGAAGGGAAGAAAAGAAGCTAACGATGAAATGCTACACAAGAGCACGATGACCTCAGTAGCTATTTTACAGCTAGTTATAAGAATAATCACAAGGAATTGTTGGATGAAGATCTCAGATGGCATGAATCAAATGAAAGTATAGAAAATGTTGTTAGTCAAAGTGGTAAGTCAAGGAGTAGGAAGTCAAAGAGAAAAAAAAATTGGGGGTTAACAGTTAGTACCTATATATATATATATATATATATATATATATATCTTTTACTCTTTTACTTGTTTCAGTCATTTGACTGCGGCCATGCTGGAGCACCGCCTTTAGTCGAGCAAATCGACCCCGGGACTTATTCTTTGTAAGCCTAGTACTTATTCTGTCGGTCTCTTTTTGCCGAACCGCTAAGTTACGGGGACGTAAACACACCAGCATCGGTTGTCAAGCGATGGTGGGGGGACAAACACAGACACACAAACACACACACATACATACATATATATATATATATATATATACACATATATACGACGGGCTTCTTTCAGTTTCCGTCTACCAAATCCACTCACAAGGCTTTGGTCGGCCCGAGGCTATAGTACAAGACACTTGCCCAAGGTACCACGCAGTGGGAGTGAACCCGGAACCATGTGGTTGGTAAGCAAGCTACTTACCACACAGCCACTCCTGCGCCTATATATATATATATATATATATATATATATATATATATATATATATATATATATATATATATATATATATATATATATATATATATATATATATATATATATATATATATATATATATATATATATATATATATATATATATATATATATATATATATATATATATATATATATATATATATATATATATATATATATATATATATATATATATATATATATATATATATATATATATATATATATATATATATATATATATATATATATATATATATATATATATATATATATATATATATATATATATATATATATATATATATGGGAGAATATACAAATAATAACAACAGACGAGGACAGGTGGTGTAAATAACAAAAGTATATATTAGTATGACGCTCGGGATATATATATATATATATATATATTTTAAGTTTCAGCTTAGAGCTGCGGCCATGCTGATGCACCACCGTGTTGCTACACTGTTATTACAGGGAGCCTCTTACAATATGTGGCACTTGGTGAAGAATGGAGTTTGATTTAGCAACCCTCATTTGCACCTTCTGCCGCGATGTAGGTTCATCTGGGACTCTCGATAGGAAGAGGTCCAGCTTTGATTTAAAAACTCCTACATCTACTTTGTGCAGATTCCTCAGGCTCTTTGGGAGAATATTAAAAAGCTGTGGGCCCCTGAATCCCAAGCTGTTGCAGTAACTGGTCCTGAAGCGCGATGGCATTGCTGGGATCTTTGGCACTATGCAGTGTCGTCCAGTTCTGGCATTAATGTAGCTTTCAATGCCAAAATTTGGCACAATTCCTTCCAGGATATATGGGTACTGACTGTTAACCCCCAGTTTTTATATATTTATATATTTATGTATATATGAGAATGTTGTCACACAAAAATAATGCTAAAGCAAAGCGTGTTCGCTGTTTCCAATTTTTTAATGGAAAGTCGAACAAGTATTCAATGTGTCATTAAAGGATTGTGACACGAAAAAGAGGGATAGACAGATAGCTGAATAGAGAGAAAGAGAGGGAGAGAGAGAGAGAGAGAGAGAGAGAGAGAGAGAAGGAGAGAGTGAAAGAGAAAGAGAGAGAGAGAGAGAAAATGAGAGGATAAGAAGCAGACAGAACTGTGAGGGAAGAAATAGAGAAATCTGTGAGAGAAAAGGAAGAGAAATTAATTTAGGAAGATACACACACGCACACACACACTTAAGCTTTAGGTTACTTAAAATATGTTTGTGATATATTTTAACTTTTAAAGGCAAATTTACTGCAGTTAATGTGGAAAACATTCTTGGTTATCGTAAAAGGTGTAAAAACACCATATCTTGTCAATGTTTTCTCGTAGTGGACTCCCAAACGCATTTCTGGCAGTGACCGCCGATTTTGAAAAAAATGTCTTTTTTAACCTTCAAAGCTTCTCCCGAGGTTTAAAAAAAAATCAAATTTTGAATTTTCTTTATATTTTAATCGAAAAGGCGCCTCCTATTGTTTTTAAGTGCGTAATGCAGAGAAAATTGGACAAAATCGGCCCGGAAGAGGGTGGGGTAAGGGTATAAATCTTCAAAATGTCTCTTTTTTTATGCAAGGCTTTCCCACATCATTTGCAAAGTATGGTTAAAAAATTTGAAAAATCCCAGTGAAAAGAGACAAAATCCAACTTATGTAGGTGTCCTATTTCGAAAATCTGCCAAGGCATTCTAATGTCAAAATTTCCCAGCAACGACAAGATACTCAGCTGGTGTGTGTGTGCGTGTGTTTTTGTGTGTGTGCGTTTTTTGTATGCGTGTGTGTGTGTGTGTGTGTGTGTGTGTGTGTGAGTGTAGGACAAAAGCCTCCTAGGACAAAAGCCCCTCGGATAAAAGCCCCATAGTTAAAGTGTGAACGTGGACAAAAGCCCTTCCACAGTTATATTTTTGATTGCTTTTTGTTTTTTCACCTTTTACTTGTTTCAGTCACTAGAGTGTAGCCATGCTGGGGCACAAGCTTGAAGAATTTTTAATTGAAGGTATCGACGCCAGTATTTAAATTTTTTTTTACTTGTTGCAGTTATTAGGGATCTTGTTCAAAACGGGGGCACCAGTATTTTCTTAACGAAACACTTTGAAACTTGGGACACTGGTAGAATGTGTCATATAAAACATCCTTTTCTTTTAGTCTTCTTAACAAAAAAACGTACATCGCAAGTTATTTCATGTTAAAGTTGTCGTATTTCTGTAATTTCAACCAATGACTGACGTCCATTCAGCCGTAAAAATTAAGTGCTGACTACGTAAACAAACGATTCTCGGCGGTGATAAAATTATTATTTCCTTGTCAAAAAATGGCTGACGCATATTGGCAGTAGCTAATAAACCTTTCTATTATAGGCACAAGGCATGGTTTTTGAGGGAAGGAGCAAGTCAATTAGGGTTAGGGTTAGGGTTAGGTAAAACGAACACACGTGTGTTGCCTCTGCAAAATGTCATAAGTAATGGAGATTAAATACGCTTTACACCGCTTAAAGTGCCAAAGGAGTAAGTATAAACAGCTGAATACTTGTCAGTGATTGGTTGAAATTATCGAAATAAGACAATTTTTTACATGAAATAAATCCGAATACAAAATTTTTTTTCTGTTCTATAACACAAAATAGATAAGTATACGAAGTTTGAAAGTCTTTCGGTACCAAAAACACTTCATAAAACATAAATGAAAACTGGTGCCCCCCCCCCTTTTGAACAAGATCCGTTATTAGACTGTGGCAAGGCTGGAACAGCACCTTAAAGAATTTTTAGTCGAATGTATCGACGCCAGAATTTTTTCATATTTTTACTTGTGGCCATGCTAGGCCTTGAAGAAATTTTAGTCGCAGAAAAATCAGCATTTTAAAACATATGTTTAAAGTCTTTTATTTTCTTCTCTCAGCACTTACAGATTAATGAGAATGAGCTGACCTTTTGAACTTTCTCCGGCCGTTGAAGGTCTAACAGAATTATGGCGCCAAAGGCTAGTCATCCAAACGTTCTTCTTATCGTTTTTATGTTTCTACACATCTCTTGAAGTAGATGCTTTTCCTTTTGTTAGAATTCAGACAATATATACATTGAGTAGTAAAGAGTCTTGTGTTCTGTTATTCTTTTCTACTTGCTTATTTGCGATTGAATATATTTTGTTTACTTAAAAATAGGAATTTTGGAAAAATAAAAGTTTTGTTTTTTTATTTACAACCGCGATTTCCGTTTTAGTTTACGTGAAATTATGAAAAAAAAAAAAAAAAATTCTTTTAAGATTTGGCTGTTATTTCTAGCATGTGAAAAGACTTTCTAGGGTCAACTTCAGGTGCTGGTTGAACATCACCTAAAAAAAGAATATGAACTCAATACATTCGACTAAAAAATCCTAAAAGCGGTGCTCCAGCAATGCCGTAGTCCAATGACTGAACAAGTAAAAAGACTTACTCTTTTACTCTTTTACTTGTTTCAGTCATATGATTGTGGCCATGCTGGAGCACCGCCTTTTTGTCGAGAAAATCGACCCCAGGACTTATTCTTTGGAAGCCTAGTACTTATTCTATCGGTTTCTGTCACCGAATCGCTAAGTTACGGGGAGGTAAACACACCAGCATCGGTTGTCAAGCGATGTTGGGGGACAAATACAGACACACAAACATATACACACACATACACACAGACACACACACACACACACACACACACACACACACACACACACATATATATATATATACATATATACGACGGGGGGCTTCTTTTGGTTTCCGTGTGTGTGTGTGTGTGTGTGTGTGTGTGTGTGTGTGTGTATAATGTTCGTTTATTTAAAATTAATAGAAGTTGTATTGGTTTTGTTCGATTACTCTTCAGATAACCGTAACAAAAAGTTATTTTGGAAAGAAAGAAGTGAAATGACTAAGCAACCACTCCATTTCTTTCACACACACAATCGCGCACACACACACATAAACACACGCACACATATATACCCACTCACTTATATGCCAACTTAAAGGCACCAGGTAGAACTCGATAAAATTAGAACTTGATAGAATTAGAACTAGAAATTATTAGATAGGAAACTAATATTAAACTTATTATAACTACATATTATATAGGCATTTCTGCGTGTAGAGAAGATAGTGAATTATACATGCATTGTGTAGAAACGTGAGCGACGCTCTCAAAAGGATTGATGTACTGATATGCAGATTTGAACAAAATCATCGCTATTTAATGTAAATTTGCTTCTGATTTTGATCGAGTAGAATTCTTTCACAACAATCGACATAGGGTAACAGAATACAGTTGGAATAATATTCTGATTGAGTAGTCGCAAATATCTAAATGCATAAAGTATCGGTCTCTCTCCTCAGAGATCGTATGCTGTAATTGGTTTGGACAAACCAATGAACATTTTCACTTTTAGTTTGACTGAGGAGAATTTGGTACAAAGAGAATGCAGTGAAGGGAAACAAAACAGTTGGTCGAAATAGGTAAACTTATAATTCAGTATAGTTAATTTGACTAGAACGGTTGCTTTGTTGTAAAAATGTAATAATATTTGGCAAGTTTTTTAACTCCCAAAGTCAAGAAAACAAATATCCGTAGCATGTTATATAAACCGAACGGTTAAAAAAAAAAAAAAAAAAAAGCAGTGGTCGTTTCAGTCAGGGAGATTTATCTAAGGCTGCTGTTGTATTGAGATTTGTGTAGTTCTATAGTTACATTAGCATTTCATTTCTAATTTCTTTAATTCAGCCTGGATTCTAACATTCTTCATTCTTCTTTCTAACCCCACTATTTACTGACTTATATATATATATATATATATATATATATATATATATATATATATATATATATATATATATACATTTATAAACATAATTAAGGGATCAGCAACAGTTGCTTCACCACATACCGAAGTTCAGAAATAGCAGCTAAAATGCATTTTAGCTGCTATTTCTGAACTTCGGTATGTGGTGAAGCAACTGTTGCTGATCCCTTAATTATGTTTATAAATGTATAAGAACTTTTAAATAAGTTTTTCACCGATAATGGTGCTTACATACCGAAGGGCTTGGTAAAAATTATTAATTATTAATTTATTAATAAATTAATAAATTGATAATCCTTTACCCTTTTATATATATATATATATATATATATATATATATATTAGCGAGAGAGGCAGTATTAATACTGGAAGTAATATTTATCTCCACTTAAACGTGGATGTTCAGGTAGATCAAACTATACTGTTAGAACAAACTATATCGATAGCGGGGAAACAGAGGAAGGCCAAAATCACGTGATCTGGTAGTCTCGGTATTAGAGATGGTGGAGATTCATCTCCCCGCTAGCGATATAAACAAGTGTTCATTTTACATCAAAAGCCAATATGAGAGTTTATCTCATGGCATCTACCACAGAATAGTTCTAGCAGAACACCCACGTTTAGGTAGGGATAAATATTACCTCTCGGTATTAACACTGCCTCTGTCGCTAATAAATATATTTTTAACAAGCTCACTGGCTAATCGCGACACCAGCACCTGTTCAGGGTACTCTATTTCTATATATTGTTGGTGGGGGGAATGAGTCGTTGCTATCTCTAGCAGTGGAGCGTCCATCATTGATGAGACCAAGTAAGGTCGAAATCACGTGATCTGGTGGTCTCGGCGCTGGAGATGGCGGGGATCTATCTCCCCGCTAGCGATAAAAACAAGAGTGCATTTTGCACCAAAAGCCAATATGAGAATTTATTTCATGGTATCTACCACAAAATAGTTTGTTCTAATGGAACACCCACGTTTAAGTGGGGATAGATATTAAATGAAAATGTTTGAAGTAAATTATATTATTGTAATTGAATTTCCACCTTCCTTTTAAAGCCAAGTCTGTCATCTTAATAAAGGTTAAATAGGATAACGTAGTCCGAATAACAATATGACGGAAAGAGGTATGGTAGTGTCAAGGATGGAATGCATTCGATATGGATATATATATATATATATATATATATATATATATATATATATATATATATATATATATATATATATATATATATATATATATATGGGAGAATTGACGAAAAAAACAACAGCAGACGAGGACAGGTGGTGTAAACAACAAAAGGATGTATTAGTTTAACGCTCGGGAATAGAGAAAGTCTTTAACGTTTCGAGCTACGCTTTTCAACAGAAAGAAATAAGGAGAGAAACAAGGAGAAAAAAAATTAAATGTAGTGGTCAGCGATCTATCATGCAATATTTGCATGCAAATTAGACTCATACATGTGCATAATCATCCACACACAAACACACACGCACGCATTAAGCCATCAGTGAGCTTGTAAGATTTTTATTTGTCGGATCGCTGCGGTACAAATATGTTAGCTATAGGTTCTGTTCGAAAGATAATGAATTGAGTCATAAAATATCGCGTCATTAAAGTTATTTTTTTAATTAACATTCAATGAAATTGAATGACATCTGGAATGCACTGAGACTAAGTGGTCTGCGTTAAGGAAAAAAGGTATATTCGCACGAAGATTTTTGTAAGTGAAGGAATTTGCAAATGATTTGATGGGAGTCGGAATTTCAATATCAGAGGGATGTTGTGAGCTGGTGAGCAGTCAAAAACGAGGAGTGAATAACGACAAAGGTTCTGGACAGGAAGGAATTAGATGATACATTCGTCGTAGAACCACGAAAAGAGATACAGTTAACGTGACAAGTTTAAATATTGCGGGGAGGAAGAGGACAATGTAAAGGATAGTATAGTGCAGCAAACACCCACGCATAGAGTTACAGTTACGATGGCAGGTTAAAGTATTGGTGGGGAAAAGGGAATAGGGATTACAGCATGAAGAAGGAGCAAAGCGGGAAAAGTTTGGGTGAGATTATGTATGCAAACTCAATTACACTGATATACATTAAATTCATACGTATCCATGTTTACATGCTTTAATCTATATTTACACAAACGCATATGATCTAATGTACCTTTCAGTACTATCTTCATGGCAAATATAATTTACCAATCTTTCGAATTTAATATCAACATCAAATTTTGGCACAAGGCCAGTAATTTTGGGGGAGGGGTAAGTCGATTAGCTCAATCTTTGTACTCAACTGGAGTGGAGGCGCAATGGCCCAGTGGTTAGGGCAGCGGACTCGCGGTCATAGGATCGCTGTTTCGATTCCCAGACCGGGCGTTATGAGTGTTTATTGAGCGAAAACACCTAAAGCTCCACGAGGCTCCGGCAAGGGATGGTGGCGAACCCTGCTGTACTCTTTCACCACAACTTTCTCTCACTCTTATTTCCTGTTTCCGTTGTGCTTGTAATTCAAAGGGTCAGCTTTGTCACACTGTGTCACACTGAATATCCCCGAGAACTACGTTAAGGGTACACGTGTCTGTGGAGTGCTCAGCCACTTACACGTTAATTTCACGAGCAGGCTGTTCCGTTGATCGTAACCCTCGACGTCGTAAGCGACGGAGTGCCGACAACAACAACAGTACTCAACTGGTACTTATTTTATCGACGCCGAAAGGATGAAAGGCAAAGTCGACCTCGGCAGAATTTGAACGTAATGGCGGAAGGAGTGCCGCTAAGCATTTTGCTCGGCGTGCTAACGATTCTGCTAGCTCGCCGCCTATTTCGAATTTAATATTAGAATGAAAAATTTGATGCAGTATAAACTGATGACATTTCACCTCAAAATATTAAAGGACCAACTGGTTTGCCACAGTGGTAGTGAGTGGTGTCACATGACTCTGCAGCGTGACTGACATCATAGCTATTCCGAACTCTCGTTGAGCAATTAAGTTAACAAACAGTAATCATTTTAAGAATGGTGCAACTAACTAGTTCGTGAGGCACTGGTGTGAATCGGGTTCACCTCTCTATTATATATAATCTATTCGGATGCTGCAGCATCGTTTTTTTTTTTGTATCATAGTGTATCTAGTGCAAATCAACACCCACCTCCAAACTATTCCCACAAGAGCTGAATTTCAACACTGCGGATATTTGGTCTATTTTACTCTCCTACTGCCTACTCTCCTCCCCCGTGGTATCTACTTTATTCCTGGTGGTCTGAGCCATTAACTATTAATTGTCTTAAATAAAAAAGACACTTTATAAGAAAAAAGAAAACGAATAAATATAGGATATTTCATTTTCTCTTTTATTGAGATTAAACATCAGTTCAATTATTTCTTTTAGTACTTGAAAAATGTCTCTCTTTTTAGATAAATTTGATATATTGATAATATTACAAGGTTCCACAAAGCACAACACTAAACTATTTATACATCAAAGTATTTACTCTTACAACACACAGAGAAGAGCTAATGCGTACGCATATGTGACCACGCGCACGCTTACACACATACACAGAACTCAGGAGTCGTAGGTTGCTGATAAAGCTATGAAAAAAGAATATATAATGTCTCTCTCTCTTGCTCTCTTTCTCTCTCTTTCCGTACCCACACACATATATTTGAAAAATCTATCATCATTATGTTGATCATCATCATTTTCTTAAACCTCCTTCTTACTATTCATATTATGATCAGCAAACGTTGGATTAAATACTTTGTGGTATTTCGTTGCAACTCTTTATATTCTCAGTTCAAATCATGCTAACATGGACTTTGCCTTTCATTTTTCCGTGGTTGATTTTAACAACCTTAGTCGAATACTGGAATCAATGTTATCAACTAACCCGCTCCCCTCAAATTACTGATCTTCTAGTTAAATTAGAAATTATTATAAAGGGTGGTAGTTTCGCTGAATCGTTAGAGAATCGGACAAAATGACTTGCGTTATGCTTGACAACAATATCTGGTCGATTAGCTTTGATCTCCTTGTCTATATATTGACATATCCCAGATTACGATTAGATCACCATTTTCAGAGATATTGTCTGAAATATGATTATGCCATCTCTTTTCTGTTGGTACTTCATAAGGCTGGTTTAACTTCCAGAGAATGTTAAGTTTAAGTTCTGGTAGTTTCGCAGAATCGTTAGAAAATCGGAGAAAATGACTTGCGTTATGCTTGACAACAATATCTTGTCGATTAGCTTTGATCTCCTTGTCTATATATTGACATATCCCAGATTACGATTAGATCACCATTTTCAGAGATATTGTCTGAAATATGTTTATGCCATCTCTTTTCTGTTGGTACTTCATAAGGCTGGTATAACTTCCAGAGAATGTTAA
>NC_142933.1:50088544-50091044 GCF_046866305.1 Octopus bimaculoides | reverse complement strand
ATACACACATACACACAGGCTTACGCACACATACACACAAACACACACATACACACGTATACATATACACACACTTAATGCACACGCACACACACACACACACACACACACACACACACACACACACGGATGTCATGGATGCAAACATGCATGAATGTACACACATATAGATACACACACACACATATATACATAAATTCACATGTACGTGCACACGGACGTATGCACGCATGGACGCACGCAAGCATAGGTGGCCACACAGGCGCGCACGGACACACACACACACACACACACACACATACTGTTATATGCACACGAACATACAAATACGCGCACGCATACATGCTCGCGCGCACATACATAGGTACATACGCGCGCACACAAGGACATATGCGCGCGCGGACGCACGCTAGTATGGGCACACACACACTCACACTCAAAGAGTCCTAAATAACTACATTACAACTCAAAATACCACCTCT
Organism: Octopus bimaculoides; assembly: GCF_046866305.1. Taxonomy (NCBI): domain Eukaryota; kingdom Metazoa; phylum Mollusca; class Cephalopoda; order Octopoda; family Octopodidae; genus Octopus; species Octopus bimaculoides. Next base: position 50,090,562 of record NC_142933.1, on the reverse strand, counting down.
GTATATTAGCATACAAAAATCAGGATGTGATGCGGAATTACGCCACATGATATTTAAAAAGAATAAACACGAACCTATACAAAGAAACTAAAACGCACACATACACACACACACACGCATACATACGCATACACACGCATAGACAAGCACACACACGCATACACACGCATACACACGCACACACTTGAGATTACTGTAATAGTGTAATCATATTATTCTGTTACAGCACAGTCAAGACAGCGTTTACAGAACTAAAGTGCATAATTTAAGCAACTACCATTCATACCCAACAAATCTCCATTTGTACGTCTATGACTGCATATAACAATAGTCGGTAATATAATTCGTTTTTCTTTTGTCAACTCTTTTACTCTTTTACTTGTTTCAGTTATTTGACTGCGGCCATGCTGGAGCATCACCTTTAGTCGAGCAAATCGACCCCAAGACTTATTCTTTGTAAGCCTAGTTAGTACTTATTCTATCGGTCTCTTTTGCCGAACCGCTATGTTACGGGGACGTAACCACGCCAGCATCGGTTGCCAAGCGATGTTGGGGAGATATAATAGACACACTAACATATAAGCAACTACCAATTTGTTGTTGCAGAAAGCTCCAACCAACACAATTTCTGCTACTGAACGTTTTCAATTTTCCAAATACTAAGACACGTCTTTATAATATTAGAGCTCTACTACTGTATCGTCAAAGTATTGAGAAAGACCTCTGTGCATTCAGTTTATTTGCTAGAAATAGTAATTAAATTTTCCACAAATTCTTCCCTCTTGTGTCTTAAAATGAATGAATATATGTGCGAGCTCACTTCTAGATATATTTACATATGAAAAGAAAGGTCACAGGAAAAATTCTGGCCGGGCGATAATGGTACAACAGTTAAACATTAAGAAACATGAAGCGATGGCTCTGCATGAAACCAGAAATAAAATACTTTGAAATGTGCGTACACCCCAAAATATACTCACACACACATAAACAGACAATATGAAGCATCAAAAACTCAAGTAAATCTCAAACCATAACAGAGCTTAGTAAGAGAAACAGGAAGTCATATCATTACTCCATCCCAATCATAATAACAGTTTTGCACTAGCTTTAGATAATACACAAGTATCTTACATAAAATGCACAGCAACAATCGAGGTAATCAATATACACGAATTACACCTTACCTGATCACCTTTCACCAAAACTATGATATCGAACCCTTTCGTCCATTAAACATCAGAAAAGCAACGGAAATTTTTTAAAAAAATCTCTCAAAAAGAGTGAAATTACACGCAGTATTCTAAGCTATCTACATCGACTCCATTTCCCGTTATCCACTTATACGCAAAATACTCAACATCTTCTTAAGAAGCAACACAAAACGATCGCTCCCAAATTAAATTTCAGGTCACCCACACATTTACAATCTGCAATTTACCGAATAAAATGCTTCAAAGTTTACTTTTTCATCCATTCTTTTTTTTTTAAACCTGCATTTACACGACCTTCCTGCAGCTCCTCATAACATGCGAAAAGTATTATACATCAGAGAGTTTTACACAAACATCATCTCACAGTCGTCCAGGCATTGCTACCTTTCTACTCGAACTCTACATGAAGCAACTAGGATCTCGCTCCAGAACAGCAGACCCAAAGTAGCACCTACAAAAACCACTACCGCCCTTTTTACTAGAAACATCAGATAACATCAAATAAAAGTAGCCATATAACTCAACAATATAAATATGTCACATAAATAGAAGACAAGATACTCGGAGTTACAAACGCTCCTTATCATTCACAGCTCAGACACAATATATAGTAAGGTAAAATGATGAACGGACATTCACAGAACATTTACAGTTATCATTTTGGCCAAAAGGTTAAGAAAACATGGATCATTCCATTACTGCTTGGAATTCAAATCTATCTCAAAGAAAGCATTAGAAAAATCATTACCACTGTATTATAAGAGTCTACATATAAAGGATACGCGCGCACACACACATTCATTC
>NC_142933.1:50061044-50086044 GCF_046866305.1 Octopus bimaculoides | reverse complement strand
AAGAAAATACAGAAAACTACTGCTTGCTTTGTTTTTATAATCATACCTATGAATAACACACTTTTCAAGATGCTTAAGCATTAATATAGATTTTCATTAGCTTTAAATGACATCTTTGAAAATCCATAGCACACCGTTTTTGAACCACATTTGTAGCGTTAGATAATTCTAATGAGTTGCCACTTGAAGATTATAGAGCTGCAGATGTTTATTTTACGCTCTACCCGTTGTGAATTATAAATTCTGAAGTGATGATAGGTCAGCCATGATAATATAGGCATAGGATCATAGTACATTCCAGATATCATTGTCCTGTTTTTTATTCCGTCAGTAGAACTATGCTTTCTGATATCTACTTTTTTAAACAACCAAATAAGTAATATAATAGAATGGGAACAAACGCACCTAACTTTTAGTAGCAACACCAAATAACAATGCTTTTGGAACAATAGGTTTTAATTGTACAGGTAAGATGAGCGGTCTATTAGAAATATAGAGGAGCCTCCGTCTGCGAACACCTCTAGCCACGAACAAATCGGTTTACGAACAATTTTTTGAACATAAAGCGTCTCGGGTGACGAATAGTATCTCGAGTAACGAACGCGGAAGCAGCAACAACGGCTGGCGGTAAGCTGGAGAATCAGCGGGAGAGCGTCAGTTGCTGTCTAGATTTCGCTCAGTGCACATCCATGCTCGAATTCGCTGTGCCCTCTCTTGAATTGTCAATGGGAAAAAATAGTTCCTGTTTACAAACATTTTGGATGATAAACGACTTCCAGGAACGAATTAAATTCGTAAACCGAGGTTTCAATGTGTTATCATAATTTGTGAAAACCTCTAATCATTGCATTGTGCTTTATATGTAATAGTTGGAATTTCACGGATTATGGTAATTGAGTATTTATGGCAAACACTATACAGCGTTGGGCAATTTCCTGTTGTTTATCAATGTTTCTAAAAGATTGTGTTCAAAATATATTATAGTTTTGTTTCTGTAATCAAGGATGCTTGAGTTTATCCTTTGATTAAGTTTAGGTTCAATCCTACACCCCGATTCAAATATTCTACATAACTACAGCCGGTAAGAAGTAGTCAGTACAGTCGCAGTCCTCGTTTTATTCAACGTGTTAATATGAACTTATAACTAGGCAGAATAGGAATGATACACTCATAGTATTTCAGATTTAAGCAAAGTAGTGTGTATGATATCGTGTTGAGGAGTTGATTTAGTTTGTTGTAAGATCGTATCGCGATGTTAATATTTCTGGCTTTAGGTCTTAAAGTCAACATCGGATGTTCCTTTCACTCCTTGGCGTATTAGTTTCATGCATATAGTCATACAATGCAGGAAAATAATTAGTGTTGCCTTATTGTAAGTTGATATAAGCAGAGGTAAAAATAATGAAAGATCTGTGTAATATTGCAAACTGTAAATGTTCAACGAAACATAATAAGCTCAGCAGGGAAACAAATAATTGCTTTATATATTTGTACCTATATGCCTTTTGTATTCTATATGTGATTATGAATTATAATACGCTTCTCTACTTCTAGCGTGATTACTATGACTTGATTATGGAAGTCTTGTCTGTGGTTGCTGTGCAAGCCTGATAACTGTAATACTTCATCTGCGATATGCAGCTGTCACTAGAAATATAATTGTAAAATAAAGCAGCAGAAAAAAATGCAAGTCTGATGCTTTTTCTCATACATTTCTTTAGAAATAATCAACTACCATATTGCCAAAGGCGACAGGCAAACTGGAAGTTCTCTAAAGTCAGTATAGTGGAAGAAGATGTTCATATAATAATTGGCTACGGATCACTAAATCCCAATCATATAAATATAAAAATGAGAAAGGAGAAAAAAGACAAACAAATTAAAACTAAACTACATAGGCTTTTCTAATCTCAAATAAGTTTCCCCCACACCCACCCACACACACACACACACACATTTATTCATCTACATGTAGTATGCTTGTGTGCGTGTGTGTTTGTGTGTGTGCGTATTTGTGTGTGGTGTGTATGCGGGTACATGTTTACAGGTAGTTGTAGTAGAATATTCAGATTAATGATTATGATGATGATGATGATGTATAGGACTCAGGTCAGCCCCGATCGAGCATATTTATGATCAGAGACATTCCAACTATAACTATTCCATCTTTTTGTTCTCCAAACATCGTGCGTCTAGGACTACACTAACTAAAGTGGCTTCCTTTGTGTAGAACGATGGAATGTGATTTCAGAGATATCTGGCTATCATTTTAACAGGTCGGGTGACCATGTAAAGGCTATCTGTTGCTAGATTTCTATTGATAGACCGACACGCAATCTACTCAGCTAGTAGTGGTTAGGATGTTGAACTCACGATCGTAAGATGGTGATTTCAATTCCAGGACCGAGTGATGTGTTGTGTTCTTGAACAAAACACTTCATTTCACGTTGTTCCAGTATACTCAGTCGGTAAAAATGAGTAATCTTGCGACAGACCGGCGTTCCGTCCAGGTAATGAATATATACGCCATGAAATCGGGAAACCGGCCCTTTTGAGTCGGTATGATTCGAGAAGGTAACTTTACCTCTTTTTAAAAAAATTCCCTCAATAATTGTTTGCTATATAGATGTTGTATTTAAATTTGGGCTGAAATACTTAATGTAACAAGCCAAAACAAATTGTTGATTAAATGAAATGGTCAGAAAAATTCATTTGCATTAATGATAATTATTATAAAAGCAAGGGAGATAACTTCGAAATTTAAATTGATTAAAAATCATGACAAATTATTTTGCTAAATAAACAAGACCAAACACCTTATGATTATGAAAGAATAACATATTCTGAAGTAAATCATTTCTTTGAAAATCAAACTTGACGACACAATTGTAGGCATAGTGAACATAGAGCCCTTGGCATAATGAGAGAAGCAGCAAATGTAGGAGATAACACTATCGTTTCTCCAAACACTTTCTTTATTCCTATCTTGATATGAAATTTATCAGATAGAATAGCATATACTGTTTCTGTTTATTATATTTATTGCTTGCTTTATCATAAACATTAAATGATAATGGTTAAGACAAACGTGAGTATAAGCTAAGCTATACGTATGTATGCAAGACAGTATATGTTTGTATATGTGTGTTTGTATATATGTGTGTTTGTATGTATGAAAGTGAAATTACATGTATGCATGAATTTATGAAAGGGCTTCATGGAATCCCTCAGTATGCTAGAAACAGTAGCAAAATCTGCCACAGAACACATTGAACAGTGTAAATTTAGATACACTGGCGTCGTAACTGGAATGCCGTTTATTATGGGACTGTTTAGTCAGTGATATATAATATTCATTATCGACAACGACCATGGCAACAACAACAACAATATAAATATATATATACATGTGTATATATATATATATATATATATATATATATATATATACATATATATATATATATATATATATATATATATATATATATATATATATATATATATATATATATATATAAAATCAAAATAAGCAACACGGATTTTAAAGATGGCTGCAGTACGCACGTTTCATGCTACTCCATTTATTTAAGTAATGCGAGCATTACATTAAATGCAATATGTAGAGCAATCTTCAGCTGCACGAAAATGCAGAGAATTACAGTAGAATAGACATATTATAATTGTGGCAACATTTCAAATCCAAGTGGGAGGAAGAATACATAAAAATCCATCTTGACATAGCCAAGTCTATCAGGCTAGTAATTGGTTCTAGGCAAAAAATTCTAACTGTCTCTGATTTTATTGTCTCTTATCTAGTAGTAATAATATAAGGGACAATCACTTCTAAGGAAAGGGAAGGTGTAACCATTATGCATGGACATGGCTATAAAGGATATGGTTATAAAGGATTCTCTGGTCAGAGTGGCAACACTCTTATAGGTTGGTTTTTTTTTACTACTATCAAAATGTTGAGGAATTAAACCCTAGGTATATAGGTCAAACAGGGCTTTTTCTTTAGTCTGAATAGAGCATCAGTATTGTTTTACAGACATCAATATTAGTTTAAACAATATTTCAAACAATATTTTAACAATATTTTAACAATAAGAGGTATGTTAATAACAATAAAATGAAATGTCCTCGTTAAGAGATTTAACATTGAAATGTAGTTAGTTTATACAAAATTATGAAGTAATGTCAGTATTGAATTCAGAGGCTATAAGGTGTAAGGTCTAAGGATATTAAGTATATTAGGTTCATGAAAAACTATTTTGAATTATTTTAAAATGATTTAAAAATTTTAGCTGATATATATAATAATACTATTTTGAAGACACATAAATGTAAGCTATATTTTTACAATGTGAAGAAAAAATTAGTATAGGATTTATATAGTTTATAATAATGGGTTTACTAAGGTTTGAGGGACAGAAAAAAGAAAAATGATATTAGGAATTAACAAGGCCACCCAATACAGGAACATGATGATTGATTAAAAGTTTCATTAGTCATGAGTTTGTCTTAAGATTAACATGGGCTAATTAAAGAATATTAATTGAATAAGGATTAGATTAATTTGGGGCATAAGGATTAGATTTATTTAAGTTAAAAATTTAAAAAAACAAGACACTATTGCTGTAAGCCCTGGAATAATGTAATAAATAATAATGATTCTTTTAAAATCTAGCATTAAATAAGGTAAAAACTTATGAAAATTTCCAATTCTTATAAGCTATATAGGTTTAAGATACATATTGAGAAACTAACAGCAATAGCAGAAGTGGTGTGAAAAAATATCTTCTATGGAGTAAAGATGAAATCTTATTTATCACAAGTAGATTAAATGATAAGGTGAGAGATCAGGAATATATGTTATAAAGGTTCAATTTCCAATTTAAAATATGTGCTAATTAATAGCCCTAGATGACCATGGTAGAAGTTAAAATACTATATTTTGATAATTTTAACTACTTAATAAACTACTTTTTAAAAAATTTTAAAGTGCGAGTAGAGCAGTGTACATACGATACCCTTAAGTCTAATCTATTATTGATTAGATTAGGATTATTTCTAAGTTTAAAAATTTCATATATTTCCATAGAACATAATTCTCATTCATATCTATTATTTCTATAAGGCTGAGCTTTTCTTATAATTTCCCATTTAAGGCTAAAATTAATACCATTATCTTTTAACTCCCAAATTTTACTTGCTAATGTCGTACTATTTGCCTTATGTCAGTCTAAAAGAGGACCTATGGTTATATATTCTCTGTTTCACATTAATACTACATCCTATGTAAATAAAATTCTCGGTTATTGTACTAATAATGCATCTGTACACTACGTGGTTTATTACTAGTGTTAGCATGTAGTCTACTATTAAAATGTACTTTATTACTTTTCTTATTAGCTAAATTTTTAGGCATAAAGGGTTGCTTTTTATTTGGTCCATTATTACTACTACTTAAGTTATTAGGTTTGTTATAACATCTATGATTATTATTATTATTATTATCATTATTATTGTTACTATTATTATTATTATTATTATTATTATTATTATTATTATTATTATTATTATTATTATTATTATTATTATTATTATTATTATTATTATTATTATTATCTGCATCAAGGAGAGATGTCCTACCAGGACTAAGGAAAGAAATTTTTTGGTCATATCCAGCTTTAGACAAAGCCACATTATAGTAGTTTGAATTAGAATTAAATATATCAATGTTGGAAGATAATCTAGTAATTCTCTCGGTAATACCTTTAACTATAGAATTTAATACATTTGGTGGATGATTGGAAAATCTACTTACATATCTAGTAACTTCATTCTCTTTTCTATATGGGTGGTATAATCTAGCTTCTATGTTAAGAGTGGTATCTAAAAAATTTACAATCTTAGTACTATATTCGTATGCAATATTTAAGTTAAAACTTTAAACAAATTTTCAAATTTTCTTTCTTATTCTCTCAATGAATGATTTATTATTACTAGGGATGATGAATAAAGTATCATCCCTATATAGACCGCCTTTATATTGTTATATTGTTATATTGGGGATAGTCATATTTTGGGCAATTAACACTACGCACTATATACTTGTTCTTCACTTCAGCTTTGTTATTATTATTATTATTTTAGTATCTTTTGTCTGAAATCTTTCATCACACATCCTGTGACTCTCTATCCAATGTATTTCCTCCAATTCTGTTTAGTCCACTTGCTGAAGCGAAGAAAAAGTATACAGCGCGTGAGGTTAATTGACAAAAAATATAACCATTCCCAAATATCTGTTTCAACGCACCATTTCACATTCTTGCAAAACACTCGCTTCAAATTCTGGGTCACACTGTATTGAGAATCTCTCCTGGTTAAAGCACATTCTTAATATAGCTAGGGCCGCATCCCAAAGACAGGCCCGTCTCTTCAGAGTCAGAAAATATTTCAGCCTCAAATGCTGCTGACTTTCTATAAGGCTCAATTGAGGTCCGCAGTTGAGTACTGCATTCACATCTAGAGCAACGCTGCTGCCATGAACTTGGACATCTTGGACTGCATCCAGAGAAAAGCACCTCTACTAACTGGTATTCAATTACTGACGGTAGCGCTCCAGCCTCTGAATCGATGAGACGAAGATAGAAAGAGTGAGATAGATAGATAGACAAAAGAGAGAGAGAGTGAGAAAGGGAATAGGGGGAGGGAGAGTGGTAGAGATACATACATACATACATACATACATGTATAATACATGTATAATACATACATGTATGCATACATACATGCATGCATGCATGCATACATACATACATACATACATGTATAATACATGTATAATACATACATGCATGCATACATACATACATGCATGCATACATACATACATACATACATAAATTAGTCCTCTGTAACTTAATGTAATACAGTGTTCTCTGATGATCCGTTCTGGTTAAATATCCTAAGGCACTTGGAACATCCGATGTAGGGTTTCAAGCAAGCTGAATAGTGAAACGTAAGTAGGAACTAAAATTATAGATTAGTGGTTAACAAAGTTTTTCACACACATACACGCGCGCGCGCACACACAAACATGATCTTTATATATATATATATATGATCTTTAAATTTTCGTTATAATGATGATACTGATGAATAAAAGACAAATTTACAATTAACCACCAGCCTACTCCCACACAAATTTTACTCTATCACACACACATGATCTCCACCCAACAATTAGTCTTTTAAGTCATTATCTTAATACATACACATTCTTTTACGCACACACGCACTCACACACACAGACACACATGCACGGAGTGTCTCTTGACAGCACAATTCTGAAAGCTGAACAGGCTGGATAATATTAGAAACGATTTTATCTTTTCCTTGGTGCATGATTCAGTATATCAAAAGAAACGTAATTAGAGGATCCAGCAGTTTCACAAACCTATTCAAGACATCACTGGTTGATAATGCAGAAGAATGAAACATTACTAAGTTTATATTCAATCTCCAGTTCTTGAATAAAATCTCCGAAACGTCAGCGGGCTATGCATTTAAACATATGAAGTTGACAGTTTCAAAGACAAATTGTATAACGTCTTCATAATGAAGTATCGGAATGCCTGGGGCTCCAGTTGAATAATACAGTGAACGAGAGAAATTCTTGAAAGCTGGGATCACTTTTCTTAAATTCAATACTGCATTTTCTTTATCATTATAGCTGCTTCCTCTTTGGCAACTCTGACGAGTATATTCAGTGGAACATTAGCATATGTCAACAGTATTTTTAATGTCAGCTCCATGAATTATTTATTTTAATGTTACGAAGTCCAACATATTTTCTTTCCACATTATATCTGAGAAAACATATGAAACACAAAGAACAAAAATTGCCAGTTTTGGGTAGTCTTGTATCTCTGTAGATTCGTCAACAGCTTAGCTGAATGCAAGACACTTCGTTAAATTATTTTGCATTTTATCTGCAACATCAAAACTCATCTGAGAAACACACTTTTCTATAATGTAGAGTGAAACTGTTCTTTCTGCTATGCGTTTTGTGTCTTGGATATCTAACACTAAGAGATTTAGCTTAGCAGACTCGTCATTAGAGTATAAGTGTTTGACACGAGGAATATTCTATTACATAACGAAACCAGTTTCAGTCGTTTATCGGTGTCCTTACTGAAGTTTATCAGCAATGACTGAAGATTTTTATCACAATGTGATGATTTTAACAGTTTTCTTTAATTTTTATTTGGATGGATCATCATACGAAGATTTTGTGATTTTCTTCAGAAGAACGTTTCAAGTTACTGTCTTCGCAACGACTGAGCTACACATGAATAAGATACAAAATTTTACCTTCTTTAGCGGTGAATGCAAAATTCTCCTCTTGTTATTACATAAAATTTTTGTTTTCATCTTCATATTTTTGTTTCTTAAAAGCTGACGATACCATCTTCATTCTCAAATTTCTAAAACACCCATAAACATAAATTTTTATCCAAAGTGCACCAAGTTCACCGCCACTAGGCTCATGCATAATTTACAACAAATTAAAGGGCTTTCGTAACTTACCGTATTTTCGGTCTTTTAAAGTTATTTCAAAGTTTATATGTTTTCATGAAAACAATAAGTATATTTACAACCATATCTGCGAGATCATGTTAAGAATGAATATACACTCATGCTTTTTTGATTATCGTTGTTTTGTGTGCTCGTAATAATTTAATATCTACTGAGCAGGCCTTAACATTTCTATAAATAATAAGAGCCATCCACATTTAGCTTCAGAGATCTGGCGGTGTCTCTGAGGGAGTATGCATCACTGATACATCACTGAAACGTGCGTGTGCTGTCAGTCCACATCACCTAAAAGATGTCCTTCGAAAACGAAATCCACGAGCGAAAAGTATATTCACGGAAAACATATACATAAACATACATGCACACACACACACACACACACACACACACACACACACACACACACACACACACACACACACACACACACACACACACACGCGCACACACACACACACACACACACACACACACACACACACACATCACATATGAATGTATATATGTTAATTCAATTTGGATACAAGCCTTGTAGCATGTTTTAGACTGCGCAATTACATGTATCGACTAGTAAATGCTGTTAAACAGTGAAACGGATTATATCACTGAATATACGTCTGTAAATCCGTGAATATCCGTAAAGTACGTACAAAAATATGAATAAGAGAAAATGGATTCAACAGCACGTTTTACAGCTTAATACTACAATTGTTTCATCGCCACTTTACCACTAGATCATTGCTGAAACATTAGTATATAAATATAAACTAACATATATCGTGTCGCCATTATTATTCCAGTAATACTGGTTAGTTTCTATTCTTCAGGTTTAAATACACACGCGCGCGAGCAGACACACACACACACACACACGCATATAGACACCCACACATACAGACACACATACATAAATGCATATACGCACAAGCATATACGATATAAACACATTTATTAAACGAAAGAATAAAGAGAAACCCAGGATATATAAAAAGTTGCTCCGCAATTTATTCATGTGTGTAATGTAAGGTTTCATTACGCACAGATATTCACAGACGCACAGATATTCACAGACGCACACAAGATGTCTGCATGCTTATGAATGGCTATGTATGTATGTATGTATGTATGTACGTATGTATGTATGCATGCATGCATGTACGTATGTCTCTGTCTGTCTGTCTTTCTCTCTCTGTCTATCTATCCAAGCTCACACATACATACACATACATACATGCACACATACATACATACATACATGCATACATACATGCATACATACATACATACATACATACATACATATAGATGTGTTTGTGGATATGTGGGCGCAATTTTCTCTGTAAGCTTATATGGCTACGACTTTGTAGATCATGTTGGTTCAACAAATTTCCTTCCACAGAATGTGGTGGCCTTGACAGGCTAATTAAAAAAAGGGGATTTAGTTGTGAAATTTTACTTTCAATCCGGAATATTATATTAACTTCGCTGGTGAAGTAATTTAGCTCCAGAAGTTGATTGAGCGGAAACAGTGAAGACATACCGACACCTAGACTAGCAGAGACTCACGCACGTACGCCCGCGCATACACACACACACATACGCGTGCGCACACGCACACACACACACACACACGCCACAACACGCAAGACAACACAGTACACACACATACATAAACACAGAGGCCTGAGAGAGACGCATAGAAATATAGATATTTAAACAAACACACACCACACACATGAGCATGAAGTCACATAAAAACACATAAATACTTACAAATACTTACAATCAAATAATCCCTTATACCCCTAATAAAAGTTGCAATAAGCTTGCTCCGCCTCCCAGTCAAAGTTTTTCAAGAACATAAACAGATGCTTGAGACTTGGAATTGAACCTGTGTAAGAACAGCTTATACTCCTGTCTGTTCAATTCAATAAAATTACTTTATATTTCAGCTTTAACGTAATATTTTCTGCCCCCTCTCTGTAAGGCTGGTCTCAAATGGTAATCTTATACTCTGTGTAACATTGGCCACCATCACCGTCTACAGATCTACAGAAAACTGATCTTTATCATAATTTAATAAAAGACCACCCGAAATGTAATCAAAATAGTTGTTTCCTCTACAATACTGACCTGCACTGTAATGCTGACTTCCATCATTACTCTTCTCCCCACTTTAAGATTGAGTTCTGTAATCACCACGACCCCAATACTACGCAACTAGTCAGGGATCTATTCATACATTCATTATTATATCAATTTATGTGACATTTGACTGGTCTCTGATTATTTTAATCTTAAAACATTGGAAAATTAGTTAACGACAGATATTGACCAAAGTATAATTTATTCCTGCACACACACACACACACACACACACACACACACACACACACACACACACACACACACACACACACACACACACACACACACACACACACACACACACACACACACTTCCTAGTAAAAAATATTTGGGGCTCGCATATTGGTTAAGAATTAATTTAGATGACCGCTCGTAAATCTCGTGAATGGGGCTCGATTCCACTGCGCAGTACCTTGATCAAGAAGCTTCTATTGTTGATAGGGTCAAGCAATGCTTTGTGAATGAAATTTGGCTATAAACGAAGATATGTTTGTACATCTATCTATCTATCTATCTATCTATCTATCTATCTATCTATCTATCTATCTATCAAACCCTTTAAACAGAAAAAGTGTGAACATAGAAATCTTTTTCGAGAGTGCCCCATGTATCCACACATTTATATGTATATACGTGTTTGTACACACACACACACACCACCACCACCACCAAATAATAGTTATACAATTTGACTTAAAAAATAAAGCAGCTGACTTTTGCTACATAGAAACTAACCAAAGCTTGAGTATCTTTCTGTGTGTCACTTAAATAACATTCTGCACATCAAAATCTGTTAGTTATGTTACTATATACAGTCATAAGAAACTAAGATTGATATTTCAGTCCTACTTTTGCACTGCTGCAATGAAGGACATGCATATTCACACACACATTGCAAGAGATGGTGTAAGGAAGAATATATTTACGTGTGCGTACCTTTGTGTCTGTGTTTGTTCCCACCACCATTGCTTGACAACCATTGTTGGTGGGTTTACGTCCTCGTAACTTAGGGGTTCGGTAAAAAGACATATAGAACAAGTACTAAGCCTAAAAAGAATAAAACCCTTTAAGGCGGTACTCCAGCATGACGGCAGTCAAATGAGTGAAACAAGTTAAAGAATAATGTATATATATATTCAGGCTTGCCTGAAGACCTTGCCCATAGAAAAAACTCAGAGTAGCAAGAGGTTGACTTAACCAAAATAGATAAAATATAGTATTAACGTCTACTACATATCTATAGTTTCAAACTTTGGCACAGGGCTATCAATTTTAGTGGAGGGGTAAGTCGGTTACATCGACCACAGTATTTAACTGGTACTTATTTCATCGACCCCGAAAGGATGAAAGACAAAATTGATCTCGGCAGAATATGAAGACGGACGAAATGCCTCTAAGCATTTTGCCTGGCGTGCTAACGATTCTGCTATCTCGCCGCCTTATTCTACAATATGTATTAAACACGTGACTCGGGAAATAGAATAGAGCATCATAGATCCAACTATAGGCAGAACGCTCTGCTCATAGTTAAATATAAACCAGTAATACAGTCTATGTCATTCTAATAAGGATTTACAAATCATTATTGCATTCTATGACGTTGCATCCATATTTAGAAATCGTTTCTGTGGCCTTGTTCTAAGTTTGTAATTATTGTACTTTCTGTGTCTTACATAACATTATTATCATAAATTACATGCAATTATTATTGTGCTAACTATTGCATCATATGTATATTTTATGTTCAACATCTACTAAATTGTCATGGGAAAATAGTCGCAATATATTTTTCGTTGATTTATAAACTGTGAGTGTGTATGTGTGTGTGTGTGTGTGTATTAATGTACAAAGAGACAAGGACACACACACACACACACACACACTCTCACTCTCTCTCTCTCTCTCTCTCTCACACACACACACACACACACACACACACACACACACACAAACACACACACACACACATATATATATACATACGCGCACACACACATGTGTGTGAAGGCGCGTGGCTTAGTGGTTAGAGTAATCGGCTCACGATCATAAGGGTTCAATTCCGGGAGGCACGTTGTGTCTTTATCCTAGACACTTTATTTCACGTTGTTCCAGTCCACCCAGCTAACATAAATGAGCTGACATGAATAGAAGGGGCCGGCCTTGTCACGTACTGTGTCATACTGAATCTCCCTGGGAAATATATTAAAAGTACGCGTCTGGGGAGTGCTCAATCACTTGCACGTTAATTTCATGAGCAAGATGAACTGGACCCATCGTCGTCGTAACCGACGGAGTGCCAGTTTAAAATACATATAGGGAGATATAAAGAGAATGAGAGAGTAAACGCGTGAGAGAGAGAAGAGAGCTAGTAGGAGGGGAAATGAGGAAAAAAGCAAGTAGCAACAAGGGTTATATTAGGACTGTGTACACTATAGTCACGGAGAACAAAATCTTCTTTCTGATCGATTCCTGTCTATCACTATATTCTCGAGAGAAACAAATTGAAGAAATCTAAAATTTTCTTGGATAGAAACACATCGAAACTAATCAGAATGCTGATTCCAATGACGGTGGAGCCGCGATCTTCTAGATGTTTTCAAACATAAAAAACAAAGAAAGAATGTACACCTTGCAAAGTATAATGCTTCATTGAAAAACAGACGGCTTGATAGAGGGAACCCATTGGACCATGGGTTCCCTCTATCAAAGAGAATATGCGGTGAAAGAAAATAAGAACAACAATTTCGTATAACGATTCCGGAACCTAGGAAGTAAATTGCTCTGGTAAAAATTTAGCAATATATCATTCTAATAACGTGTTAAATTTGCTGAGGAGACTTTCTGAATAAAGAACATATACTTACAGTGTAAAGGTGGTGAGCCGAAAATAATTTGTAAATGCGATGAGAAGAAAGCGTTAATGAAAATTAATCTAAAGTAGAGAGACACCTGAAATTTGACTCGAGTAAAATATTGGTTACAAATTTTGGCACTGACCTTGCAAGTGCAGGGGAGGGAGTAAATCGATTATATCGAACCCAATGCTCAACTAGCACTAATTTTATCGGCCCCGAAAGGGTGAAAGGTTAAGTCGACCTCGGAGGAATATAAATCCAGAATGTCAAGGCGGACGAAATGCTGCTAACGGCTGCGCCAGCTCGCCGCCTTAACTTGAGTAAAATATTAAACGTATATAAAACATTAAACGAATCAGATTTCTTGTAGTTATGGTAACAACTACAGCCATGTTTTGGTATCATTAGTGCTTTTAAATGAAGCATAGATCATTAACAGCTGGCAATCCTTTCCAATGACAAGTTCATGGATTATATTGTGTGAAATAATTCACTGAATAAGGCAATGAAAATAATGATAGTAGAAAATACCCCAAGGGTGTTTTGTACATGGAAAATACATAGTTAAGGTGCTGACTACCGTACATTATGGGGTGGTGGGAATGAAAACAAATTACAACCAATTGAGATTATAATTATAATGAAAAGAAAATTCTTTTGCGTTCATGAAAATTAATCCCAAAAGGGGAAAAGGAAGTAACTTTGAAAAGCAACGTGCAGTGGCTACTCTGCGAGAAGCAATGTTTGCGTTTCAAAGAAACGCACATGCGCGCGCATTCACAGACAAACAGTAAGGATTTAATTAGCGTTTTAGTGAACTTGAGAAATATGTAACTTAAAATTTACTGAAATTGTTGTACGCACGCACGCACGCACGCACGCACACACACACACACACACACACACACACACACACACACACACACACACACACACACACACACACACACACACACACACACACACACAATCTGTACATTTTCATCTACTCGAATTCATTCACAAAAGCCCAGGGCAACCAGATACAGACAGGATGGATTTATCTTTAAAGAGACACCTGGCGCATATCCTCTTCCTGAAATTTAGACCACTCCCGGAGTTCCTTGAGCTGAGCAGGATATATATATTCTTTTTTGCTGTGCGATGACCTCATTTCCTCGATCTGTTTACATACGATTTCAATCATTCTAAGATCCTCTATATAATGCTATAATCGATTTTCCAGACTTTTGTTTTCTAACTTTGGATGCTCCCTTGCACATGTTTATGCGATTTTTCTAATAGAGCGGCGTACTGGTTTCGTACGTTACCAATTTTACTTTGCATGCCTGATCTAATGGGCATGCGTCTGCATTTTTGCATTTGCATTCTGGGATGATCTACTTGGTGGTTTCATTTCAGACGATTACGTTTGTGTTGGAACTGCAACTGTTGCTTATCTTCATAGAACACTTTTGAAAACATTTTCTGTATCTATGATTGTCTGAAAATGAAAAAGTTGTTTTTAACAATTAAAATTACGATAGCCGCTAACTTAAGTTAATTTTTTTAAACACATCCTAGGACCGAGATTCTAATACTTACGAGATATTTTAATAAGCTGAATATAAAGTTAGATACACATAGAAGCAGTCTTGCCACACCGCCCTGTTGTGTTAAAAGATTTTATATCTCGTATTAGTATGCGAATCGGTAATTCCTCCTCTTCTAAAGAAATTTTCGATGGGATGAGTTCATATTGCAATAATGACTAGCAGAAAGCTTTCCAAGAAATAAAATTAAGAAAAGAATTCACGCCGTGCAGGATACAATCACGATCTAGAAATAGACCCAGAGAAATAATATCGTTTCTCCCCTTTTTCTCTGAATTTCAAGAGCAAAAAAAAAAAAAAAAAAAAGAAAAAAGATTCCTGTTACTCCTAGATAAATATTTATCGAACACTGCAGGAACATTTTCAATTGGCAGTGTTCTATGAGGATTATTTACAACTGCCATCCTGATATGAAAACGATCACCTCAGACACATCCACCAAGCATGTTTAACAATTTTCGTTAGCTAATGAAATTTCCATGCATTGTTGACGGATATTTAGATTCGTTGCAAATAGATTTGCTTATGAAATGTTTGAATAAACGTTAACGGGAAATTCAGAGTTGCAATTATGTAAGTTCGGTATTTGGTACAATATGAGCACTCTGCTTTGCCAATCTAAATATCAAGGGAGACAATTGTAACAACCACTACAACAACAACAACAATAATAATAATAATAATAATAATAATAATAATAATAATAATAATAATAATAGAATATTCAGCAAAGATATAGGCATGGAGTTTGGCATAGATAAGCGTGTAATATTAGTCATGGGAAGGGAGCAGGTAGTGAACAGCGAAGGCATCCAATAACCAGATCGCCAGACATTAAAATCATTAAAAGGAAGGGAAAGTTATAAGTATCTAGGAGTATTAGAATCTGACAGAGTACTAACTATAGAAATGAAAACGAAAATTGAGAAGTACATCGGCAGGGTGAGGAAGTTAATGAAGTCAAAGCTAAATGGTCCGAATCCAGTAAAGGCTGTAAATACTTGGGCAGTATCATTACTTAGATACTCAACAGCTTTTGTAGATTGGACAAAAAACTGAATTAGCAACCCGGAACCATGTGGTTGGTAAGCAAGCTACTTACCACACAGCCACTCCTGCGCCTGTAGTGCAGTTTTTTGTTGTATTGCTGCTTGTATTGTGTGTTGAGTCTATAATACATTGGTTTCTGGAATGGTGGTGGAAGTTTATTTCACTCGGTAATTGCTGTATAGAGTGTCTTGTATTTGTGGGTTATTTTGTTTAGGTTGTATTATTGGATAATGTCTTGCGTGAGCTGTTCCTAACTGGGCTATTTTTTGGACAGTGTGTAGTGTTGAGAATCCAGGTATAGCTTCTACGTTTTTGTACATATATTTTTTATTATGCCCAATGCTCCAGTTATTATTGATGTTGTTTTTACTTTCATGCCCCACATCTTGAATACTTCAATTTCGATGTCTTTAATTTCTTCACTTCCTTTTTGACAATATTTTGATCAGAAGGAATGCAATGTCAGTCAGTAAGCAAGTGTTTTCCTCCAATCCTTGATTATTATGTCTAAACGATAAGCTTTTATTTCTTTGTCGGTTTGAACTGGCATATCTCAGATGATTGTGGCCTGGTCGTTGTCTTGAACCTTGTTTGGCATATGCTTATACCACCTATTGTCAGTTTTAATGTTATAATGCTGGTATATTGTCCAGCGGATTTAATTGCTTACTTTGTCGTGTCTTTATATATATTCAAACTTGGCAAGGACTAGGCAGCCCGATATGATGTGGTCAACTGTCTCATTGTGCTGGTTGTACATTCTGTACTTGGTGTTGAGGCCTGTTTTCATTATTTTGTTTTTATAATTGTTTGTAGCCAGGCTATTGTTATTATTATTATTATTATTATTATTATTATTATTATTATTATTATTATTATTATTATTATTATTATTATTAATTTTTTTTCTTCTTCAAATTTTCTTCCATTTCTCGCCGAGTGTTTTCCGTACACCTAGGGCAGAGAAGCGCATTGTATGCATTCCCAGTTTACAAACGCAAATTCACAGGTAAAGTAAGTATTAAAAAAAAAAAAAAATAAAATAAATTCATGAAAGGATGTTGTTTTCACAGCGATAATGCTCTTCTCAGTACATGAGTCGTTCCAGTTAACACAATTTTTTGCACTTCCTGAAGGGATGGTAAGCCTGGTATCATTTTCAAATAGGTTTCAGTACCCCTTTTTATCATTCCTACAATGCTTCAAGAACCCTGTGAAAACTTCTTGCAGTTCCAAGCAATGCTGATTGTTGTAGGTGTTCTACCTTTATATTTGTACCAATCCTTTTGAGCCATGTTTGTAATTGAATGCCAATACTTCCAAGCGCCAATTACTACTGGTATCACTTCAACTTTCCTCATTGACCACAACCTTCGTATTTCCCACTTCAATTGTCATACTTATTCAGGTTTTCTTTTTCTTTCTCTTTTCACCGGAACATGCTATGTCGATTATTATGCAAGTTCTTTCTGCTTTTTTTTTCACCATGACAATGTCCGATTTCCGATGTCTGGTCAGGTGATTGCACTAAATCATTGTATCCCACGGGATTTTGCGATCTTCATTCTCGGTGACTCCTTCTGGAGTTTGTTCATATCACGTGATTTCCACAGAGCTTCCACTGGATCATTCTTGCCATATTGTGATGTCGTCTTTTGTATTCGCGTTGTGCCAATTTTGGGCATTCGCTAACGATGTGCCATACCGTTTCGCCCCTCCCACCACACATTCTGCATTTGTCGCTGTCGGTAGTGTTGTTGATTCTGCACTTCACATAGTCCTTACCGTTTGTTCTTGAGCTGTGCATATGAGTGCTTCTGTTCTCTATCTTCAGGTCATTCCTCCTCATCCACAGCCACCAGTCTTCTGTATCTGTTTTGGTGTTCATTATTATTATTATTATTATTATTATTATTATTATTATTATTATTATTATTATTATTATTATTATTATTATTGTTATTATTATTATTATTATTATTATTATTATTATTATTATTATTATTATTATTATTATTTTATGTTTGACTTTTGTTTTGCATTTGTACAAGTTGGATCCAAGTCTCACCCAGAGACCTCAAGAGACAACAAGTTAGAAGTTCATGTAGGTGTTATGCCTAGGGTACCATATATTTGGATTTGTACAGTTTTGTTCAAGTGAATGTTTAAGAAACCATAAGAAAATTATGTGTTTGCTTTAAAATTTGAGATCACATAGACAGTATTTTACGTAGGATATGGGCAGTTCCCATGAGCACTATTTTTTTGAACTTCAGCCATTTTGGGGTTTCCTGGAATCTGATCTAGGTAGTAATCAGCCCGTTTCGCTGTCATTCCCAGGGCACCTATGACAATAGGTATTGTTTTCGTCTTCAGATTCCACATTTTGCTAATTTCTATTTCAAGATCTTTATATTTGCTCAGTTTTTGGTAGGTCTTGACAGATACGTTTATATCGATTGGGACAGTCATATCAATGAGGAGGCATGATTTTTGTCTGAAGTCTTTCAGTATGATGTCTGGCCTATTTGCGTCTATCTTTCTGTCAGTTTGAATGGTGAAGTTCCAGAGGAGTGCAATGTGATCATTTTCAAGTACTGGGGGTGGTTTGTGTTCCCACCAGTTTTTATCATGGGGCAAGTCCAGGTTTTTGCATATTACCCAGTGAATATATTGTGCAGCTCTATCATGCCTGTTGAGATACTCTGTAGGCGCAAGCAGACTGCACATGGAGACAACATGATCGATGGTCTCATTTTGTTGTTGGCATATACGACATAATGGGGAGCTGCCGTTCTTTAATATGTTGGCCTGGTAGTTCTTTGCAGGTAGGCATTGATCTTGGGCTGCTATGATAAACCCCTCTGTTTCTGATTTCAAGCCAGAGGCCATTAACCATTGGTGGGTAAGGGCTTTGTCAATATCTGCATTATTCGCTCTCTTTGGGTATTTGCCATTGAGAGGTTTTCCATGCCATTTTTCAGTCATAATAGCTAAGGCAGCAATTTTAGCACGGGTTTTCAAGCGCTTAGCTTTTTCTGCAGGTGTTTCTAGTTCGTCTAATTCTTGAATTTGTTGCAATTGGAATTCACTTAGATATTCCTTTGCCTGTTTTGTTAATGAGTAAGATGCTTTCTTGCTTTCATATTTTAAGACAAGTTTTAGCATCCAGTCCTCAGAGTTTTTCAGATAGGTGTCTAGGCCAATTGTGGCTACCTTCATTGATAATTCCAGCTGTAAAAGTCCTCGGCCTGCTTCTTTTCTTGGCAGATAAAGACGTTCTATATCTGCCTTAGGGTGGTGCATTCTATGCATTGTCAACAGTTTTCGTATTTTTCTGTCAACATTACATATTTCAGTAATTGACCAGTTAACGATGTTGAAACTGTAAGTCACGACTGGTATGGCTAGAGCGTTGATCGCTTCGATCCTGTTTCTCGCGTTCAGCTCTGTCTTCAGTATTGCTCTCACCCTGCGATAACATTCTCTTCTGATCCTTTCCCTCATCACTGAGTGCTTGATATTGTCCCCTTCAATTACCCCTAGGTATTTGTAGCTCTCCGCTGGTTCTAACTCTTTTATGACATTTTGCTGGTCAAGGTTCACATTAGATGTATTTGTCATTTTTCCTTTGATAAAGGTAGCTTTTGCACATTTATCAAGGCCAAATTGCATCCTGATGTCATCACTGAATTGTTTAACAATCGCTAGTAGGCCTTTGAGTTGTTGGTCATTTTTTGCAAAGAGCTTTAAATCATCCATGTAAATGAGATGATTTATATTTTTATCAAATATTTTATAACCATACTGTGCATCATTGAGCAATTTTGAGAGCGGTATTAGGGCTAGACAGAAGAGGAGTGGTGATAGTGAGTCACCCTGGAAAATGCCACATGAAATTCTTACATCTCCAGCATTTAGAGATTCATTGTCATTGTTCAACATCAGTGTGGTTCTCCATGATCTCATACTTACAGATAAAAAGTTTCGCAGAGTAGGAGCTATTTTATACATTTCCAGACATTTCCTAATCCAGCTATGTGGTAGGCTATCAAAGGCCTTTTTATAGTCTATCCAGGCTATTGACAAGTTTTTGTGTCGCTTGTGACAATCTTCTAAGATCATCTTATTGATGAGTAGCTGATCTTTACAACCATAAGATCCACGTTTACATCCCTTTTGCTCATTAGGGAATATGCTACTTTCTATTAAAAAACTATAGGTGTACTCGGTTAGGACAGATGTTAGTGTCTTATACATTGTTGTTAAGCAGGTTATGGGGCGATAATTTTTTGGTTCGTTTGTTTCCTCATTTTTTGGAAGCAGGAATGTTAAACCATTAACTAGCCAAGAGGGCATCAAACTAGGATTTTGCAAAACATCGTTGTAAAGTTTTGTTAGCAGTTCATGGCTTTCTGGGAAGGCATTCAACCAGAAGTTAGGAATTTTATCCTTTCCTGGAGACTTCCATTTGCTTGACCTCCTGAGAGCAGATCTTATATCTTCTACCCTGACCCCCTCCCACTTTTGCTCCTCTAAGGAGTCTAGGTCTGTAGATATTCTATCAATCCAAGGGGCCTTTTCATTGTGTGTTTTATCTTCTACCCAGATTTTATTCCAAAATTCTTGCACTTCTTCTTTTGATGGGACAGACTTTATTGTTACTGGTGTTTTCCCTATCTTCCTGTAGAAATTTTTGGGGTTATTTTTGAACATGTTATTATCTCGGAAGAATCTAACACGCTTTTCATACCTTGCTATGCGGGCAGCTTTAGCACATACCTTTTGCTTGATGATTTCTATGGTGGCATCAATGTCAACTATGGTTTTCATATTATATTTTTTCTTTAGTTTATGGGTCTTTGTAGGTTTGATACTCTTGTCAAATTTAAGGTTTTTCAAACATTCTATGTCAGATCTAAGCAGCTTAATTTGGTGTTGAATGCGTTCTTGCCAAAAAGGCTTTTTGTGGGAGTGTTGTCTTTTTCTAATCTTTTCACCACATAGAATCGTTGAGATTCTTGCGGATGCATAGTACAGGTGGTTGAGATCTGTAATATCAACATCATTAGCTGAAATTATATCCTTAAGTGCAAGGCGGATTTTACCAATTATTTTCAGGTTTTGGTTAGAATTGCGAATTTTGGGGAGAGTGTCGCGTTCATTCATACTAGTTTCTTTAATTTTCAGCCATTCAATCATGATTTGATTTTTTAGATCATGTAGTTCTGTTGCGTCGATTTCTGTATGACTTCCTTCATCTATTTGATTTTCACCTGCATCAGTGTTTATGGTTGGTTCAGAGAGTATTTCACTTTGCCCATCAGTTACCTTAACTCTTTCAATCATTACTGTATTTTCATCAGCCTTGGGCTGGTTTATAATTATTTCCTCTGTACTATCTTCTTTAGCTGCAGTTTCATTCTTTTTATCCTTTACTGCTTGCTTAATTTGGTCAATCTCTACTTCAGTTAGTAATTTTTTTTTCATAATGTTTCTTCTGACGTTGGCAAGTTTGTTACTGTCTATGTAGTGTCTTACTTCAAGGTGTTTCTGTCTCCAGTTTAAGTAGGTTTGTACAGTATTAGATTTATCTGTAGGGAAATATATGGCATGGTAGAAGGCTGTAAGAACTTCTTTATTATCTTCCCTAGACCATTTTTCATTCTTTTTCTTTTGGTTATTTGATGACGAGCATGGATGGCCATCTGTTGGAATATTCCGGTTGTGGGGTACTTCCAGCTCCTGTGTGTCGGGAAGATTTGAACCAGTAGCAGATTTCTCGTCTCGGATCTGGTTCATTATCCGAGTAAGTGGTCCTTTATAATCCGGTCTATGACCATTCCGGTTTATTATTATTATTATTATTATTATTATTATTATTATTATTATTATTATTATTATTATTATTATTATCATTATTATTATTATTAAGAGAGACAAATACTGTCAGATCATTGATGTAGCCATGACATGACCGTTGTGAGCAAAGAGGTTGAAACAATTACCAAGTACTCCGAATTGAAAGTGGAAATGGCAAGACTGTATGGAATGCGAGAAGGTAATGTAAAAGTGATACCAGTAGTGATCGGAACGTTGGGCTCAATTCCATTGAAACTTCAAGACTTCTTAAGGCAACTGGAAATCCCATGCAAGATTGATGTCTTGCAAAAAGCAGGCTTATTTGGCACAGCGCAGAACTTAAGGAAAGTATTATCTGTCTGAGGTCCCTGTTGTAACTTGACAGATAACTAAAGACTCCGGTGCATTTTTACCTACACTGTGTTGGGCACTGCACACATTCTACGCAAAACACTTTCAATACAGTAACCATAAGAGCATCACAGCAAACTACAGCACATACCCAAGGCAGACAGAGCTGCGCTCGGTAGTGATGTGAAAGCACGTTATAAAAATAAAACTACTGAATAATAATAATAATAATAATAATAATAATAATAATAATAATAATAATAATAATAATAATAATAATAATAACAACGCACAGAAGGTGGCAGGGGTCTTATACAGCTAGAAAACTATTATAAAATAACCACCATAGGACTGCAAAAATACCTACTCCAGAAGCAAGGGAAACTAATACAAATAGCCACAAAACACGAGCAAAACAAAAAACTGTTTTCAGTATTTAAGGAAGCTGACAAATACAAACAAGAAATCAATCTACCTAACAAATACGAAGAAGAAGAAGAAGAAACAACAAAAGCTATAAAACAAATGAAATCCAAACTAAAACTAGAACAGCAACGGACCATGATAAAACGATGGCAAGAAAAGCCCCTACATGGTAAATACTGGGCTAAACTAAATGCGAAAGAAATAGACAGAGAAAAATCCCAGCAATGGCTGAGAAGCTCAGGACTCAAAGCAGAGACTGAAGGATTTTTAATTGCTGCACAAGACCAAAGCCTCCCCACCAGAAATTACCAAAAACACATAATGAAAAGAAATATAACAAGTAACTGTAGAATATGTGGAGATCGACAAGAAACAATAAATCATATTATCTCTGGCTGCCCAGTCCTGGCTAAGAAGGAATATATTCACAGACACGACAGAGCTGGGACCTATATACACTGGAAGCTATGCCAACATTATGGAATAGCAACAGAAAAAAGATGGTATAAACACACGCCAGAAAAGGTCACAGAAAACGAGAAAGCAACCATACTCTGGGATATGCCAATACACACAGATAGAGAAATTAAGGCAAATAGACCAGATATAGTTGTCAAAGATCATGAAGGAAAAAAATGCCTTCTAATTGATGTTTCAATACCAGCAGATGACAACGTTTCTCTAAAAGAAATGGAAAAACTTTCAAAATACAAAGACCTGGAAATAGAGATAACTCGAATGTGGAATCTAAAAACAGAAACAATTCCTATCATAGTAGGTGCCTTAGGTATAATAAAAAAATATTCAGACAAATACATAACAAAAACACCAGGACTTACAAATATATATAACATACAGAAAATTGCTCTACTGGGTACTGCACACATTCTACGCAAAACACTTTCAATACAGTAAACATAAGAGCACCACAGCAAACCACAGCACATACCCAAGGCGCACAGAGCTGCGCTCGGTAGTGAAGTGAAAGCACGTTATAAAAATAAAACTACTGAATAATAATAATAATAATAATCCCTTCTACTTAAGACACAAGACCTGAAATTTAGGGAGAGGGGACTAGTCGATTACATTAACCCCAGTGTTTCACTGGTACTTAATATATCGACCTTGAAAGGATGAAAGGCAAAGTCGACCTTAGCAGAATTTGAACTCAGAACATAGCGAGGGGCGAAATACCGCAAAGCGTTTCGTCCAGCGTGCTAACGATTCTACTAGCTCTCCTTATTGTTATTATTATTATTATTATTATTATTATTATTATTATTATTATTATTATTATTATTATTATTATTATTATTATTATTATTATTATTATTATTATTATTATTATTATTATGTGATGACAACTCACAGATTATATTGCTGGGTATGATGGAAAGTGTCAGCTGTACACAGTCAGCAGACTAAGGTGACACTTGTTTACTGGTCATGCTTCAAGAACCTGCAATGAATTCTTGCAGTTCCAAGCAATGCTGATTTTTGTAGGTGTTATACCTTCACACTTGCACCAGCCTTTTTCAGCCATGTTGGTAGTTGAATGCTGATACTTCCAAGTGCACCAATTACTATTGGTATCACGTCTATTCTCCTCATTGACAACAACCTTCGTATTTCCCACTTCAAATTGTCATAGTTGTTTAATGTTGCTTCTTTCACATTGATCTTGTTGTAACCGGGACATGCTATGTCGATTATCATGTATGTTCTTTCTTTTTTATTCACCACAACAATGTCCAGTTTCCGATGTCTAGTCAGGTGATCGCACTGAATTATTGCATCCCACAGGCTTTTGCAATTCTCATTCTCAGTGACTTCTGGGGGTTTCTCATATCATGTCTTTGCTCTTTGTAGGCCGTGATTTCCACAGAGCTCCCAGGAGATCATTCTTACCACATTGTCATGTCTTTTGTATTTGCGTTGTGCCAAATTCGAGCATTCACGAATAATGTGCCATACCGTTTCACCCCTCTCACCACACATTCTGCATTTGTCGCTGTCGTAGTGTTGTCTATTTGCATTATTATTATCATTATTATTGAATGAGAGAGCAGTGCATGCCATCAAAGTGATACTGGGGTAAAATATAC
>NC_142933.1:50046044-50056044 GCF_046866305.1 Octopus bimaculoides | reverse complement strand
GAATGATTTAACACAAAAAATAACAACGCTGAATACTAAAGTCTAGAGGTATCTTGTGTATCCGATTTGTTAGAAAGCCTAAATATAAGTATTCCAGTTATATACACTAGCTGGTACTTTACCATTAAGCTAAAATGTTACAATTGTATGGTGTTGTTTAGCTCCCAATCAGCTCTGATTCAGCAGGCCTCTGATCGAAGGTGTTCGAACTACGATCAACCACGTCTTTTGTTTCACGTGCATTATCCAACGGATACGTGCTTTTTAAGACGGTAGGATGTGATTAGAGGCAAAACTGATTGCTATTTTCAGTGACTGAATGATTTTACTTTTCTATATCTTTGTCTTACCCTACCTAATCTTTCGAATAACTGGAAATAGTAACCAAATCTATTTCAAACCACACCACTCCGTCAAAAAAAAAGGGGAAAGACTCACTTGAGAATTTACAGGACAAAAAAAAAAAAAAGAAGTAAGAAAAGAAAGAAAGAAAATTAAAAAAAACCCTCGCCTCCCCAAAAACTATGTAGTCGTCGCAGTTTGAATACCTTTCATCTCTTATTGTTTCAAATCCACTGATACTTTTAACAAAATTAACTAAATGTGCTTAACGAAATTAGTGTACTTCTCCTCAACACACAACACTCACAACAACTATAATTATAAACAGTTCAGTGAAGAAATTACCAAATTCATTAAATTAACAAACTTAGCTTTCATCTCTTTCTCTCTATATAATATTTCTGGCATTGCCATAAGCACCAAGAATGAAATAAGAACATCCCACTGACTGATCTTCAAGTAATTTCACAGAAATTCATATTTAAAAAAACATAGGAATCTACTCAATCAAAAAATACCATTTGAGAAACGCTTTAGGGTATCTATGAGGATAAAAATCATTTGACTTGGATATTCTTTTGCTCTGTTCACTTTATTGATTGCATTGGGAAAGATTTGATAACTACTCAGATTGTCATAGTAGAGGCAAATTGGCAATAATAACTACTGGATCAGTTTGTAGAACAACACAAAGATGCATTTGCATATGCAAATTCGTGTATATATATATATATATATATATATATATATATATATATATATATGAAAGAAAGTTTGAAAATGCACTTATTTTTAAAAAATATTTATTTACTTAACCGGTTTCACTTTTTTAGAAAAAGATTATCAAAAGTCTTTGAGAATAATAAAAAACAATTTCACCTTAATATGACAATCAGTATGTAACACTACAAAGTTCATACAAAGCTTTATACTTTAAATATATTTTATCATCAAAGAATGTATATATACATTTTAATACTCAGACTGTTTTTTAACATTTTTTATTATTCTCAAAGACTTTTGATAATCTTTTTCTAAAAAAGTGAAACCGGTTAAGTAAATAAATATTTTTTAAAAATAAGTGCATTTTCAAACTTTCTTTCATATATATTTCCACTCGTACGGTATTCCACAACTTTACTTTATTATATATTAACACCACACGAGTCCCGAAAATGCCACCCAAGTCACAACAAACGGACAACTTATTGAACCAAAGTATCCTAAAAGAACTACAAGAAATCTCCTCCAAACTCTCATCCCTGACTAACAAAGTCGAGCAATCACATTTATACCTAAATGGACTCCTGGAGGCTAAAACAGTTAATCAAACCCCTGACATCATCCCAACATTACAAAATCTAATCAAATCTATAGAGACAACAATACTTCAAAAACAGGAACACACCACAGACTGTTACTCAATTAAAAACACTCTTAACAACATCTGGACAAAAAACCTCACAGCCCGCAAATTTGCTTTCTGGAACTTCATAAAAAATGACAACAAAGCAGACATTTATGAAAAGTGGCTCAACACCACTCCAATCATCCTACCCAAAAAACTGCAGATAAAACCCATCCAAAATGAACCAGAAAACCAACAAAAACTCAGAGAAAATCTGTCTTTCGAAAAATTCAAAACAGAAATAGAACTGTTACGGCTAAGAGCCAATTCCAGTGAAGAAAAATTCAAGGCCCTTGACAACGAAATGCTAACTGAAATTTCAAAATGCTGTGAAGGTGCAGTCTTTGATGAAACTACCAAACTCTGGAGAAAAAGCTGTGAGGATGAAGAATTGACATCTCTTCAACGAAAGGAAAAAAACACCTGGTTCACCAATTATGAAACGGTGTTTAAAAACGAACACCTTACAAGCAACCCATATCTTAAAAAAATACCTAAAATTCACACACCTCACCAGCAACAAAGAAAACACCAAACACGCACCACTCCGACTCCTGACAACAACAGTAACAGAACTTACAGACATTACTACAACCCTATCAAAAGAACCCAGGTACCCACCAACCCAAGACAGAACTTTACCAGACTCTATAGATCCCAGCCCACACTAGAACAGTTCCAAAATCGAAGGTCCCACCCATCACACAGGAGTTCACCCCCTAACCACGATTATAGATTCCAACCCAATCCGTTCCAAACTCGGAGACCCCATCCATCATATAGGAACTCACCTCTAAACCAAGACTGGAGGTTCCAACCCACTTTAAGGAACCAAACTTACACCCAGTACGAGCTACCCAGACCCCGAAATAACCAAAACGCCTTTAGCAGGCAACACATCAATGGGGGAAAACTCAACACACACCAAAATACCGCAAACATAAGAACCCCCAGAAATCATTTTTTAGGCCAAGGCAACAGATCTCACGACACCAGATGGTACACACCAACCTTGAAAAACCAAAACTAGTGAATCTCTCAAGCCTAAACCTGTCGAACCAACAAATTAAAATCCTTTCAAAAGGACTAAAATTCACTCCAACTCCACAATACCCCAACTTGAGTGAAATACAGGATGATGTCTCCCACTTTTGTAGAAAATTACGCCTCACAGAGGAATTTTTTGACAAAGAAACCAATAACGACGAATCAATGGTTCGTAACAAGAGCCATTATAATCCCATAAAAGGTAAAAACAAAACATTGGACAAATTTTGTGAGTACATTTCGAACTTTCCTTATAATGAACTTCCACAATCTAAACCCAAACCCAACACCAGTAAAAACGAATGGAAAATCATCCATGAGTTACGAAACAATCATGACATCACAATCAAAGAAGCAGATAAGGGTAGCACTGTCGTCATTATGGATACAGAACAATACAAAAACTCTGTATCTCAACTCTTACAAGACACTACGTACTATGAAAGAGTAGTCAACTACCAACAAACAAGAACAATGACCAAATTAAACACACTCATTTGCCAACATCGAAACAACTTAACAACAAAGGAAAGCGACTACCTAACAAACTTTAATTGCAAAACAAGCAACCTCTATGGACTCCCAAAAATCCACAAGAGCAAAACTATTTCTGAAGCTTGCAAAAAGTCCACTTCCACCTGTATCACTGTACCACATCCCACTGATCTCAAACTAAGACCAATTGTGGCAGGCCCAAACTGTGAAACACACAGATTAAGCAACTTTATCGATATCCTCCTGAAACCAATACTTCACCACATACCAAGTATTGTTAGAGACGACCTGGACCTACTAAATCATCTACCAAAACATGCCAATAAAGACATTTTCATTGTTTCCTTTGATGTAATAAATCTTTACACTACGATCCCACATCAATATGGACTGGAAGCCATTAAATTCTGGCTAGAAAAATACCCCAATGAGATCCCAGAAAGAATAAAAAAAGAATTCATCATCGAGGGCCTTAAGTTTATCCTTCAAAACAATTTTTTGAATTTTAATGATAACACCTACAGACAGGTATCAGGGACTGCAATGGGGACTAAAGTTGCCCCTACATATGCAAACCTGGTGATGGCCTACTTAGAATTGCAGATCTACGACAAATCCAAAACTAGATACGGCCTGTCTTTCCACCAATACCTGTTGAAGAATTGGAAACGTTACTTGGATGATTGCCTCATCCTATGGTCCCACACACTCGACCAACTCTTTGACTTCAAAACTCTAATTAACAGTGTCAACAACCATATCCAATTTACAATGGAATACAGTCAAGACCAACTTCCTTTTCTTGACATTCTCATTATAAAAATGGGTACCAGCATTGAGACTGATATTCATTACAAACCGACTGATTCCAAGCAATACCTTCTGTTCACCTCCAATCACCCAAAACATACAAAGACAAACATTCCCTTCAACCTTGCGAGAAGAATTTGCACAATTGTTTCTAATTATAGAACTCGAAATAAAAGACTCGAAGAACTAAAGGCAATTCTCCTCGAAAGACATTACCCAGCATCATTAGTTGACAATGGAATAGAACGGGCCAAGGCAATTGCTACCCATGACCTGCGAAAACCGAAACACATACACGGCACGTTAAATAGTCTCCCATATCTCTCAACACACAATCCTAGAAATGCAGAAGCTTACACAATAATATACAAAAACATCCCACTACTGAATCAAGACCCACGTCTAAAAAGAGTACTCGCAACCCATAAAATAATAAAAAGTAAAAGACAACCCAAATCCCTAAAAAACCTACTCACGAATGCAAAATTGCCCAACACAAGCCCACCACCTACTGTCAAAAAATGTGGTCGTTCCAACTGCAGGACCTGCATCCACCTCATGGAAGGAACAACATACAGATTCCAGTCGGGACACACTTTTGTCATAAAAAATAACTTCACCTGCGCATCAAAAAATTTACTTTATGCCATAAGGTGTGAAGGGTGCCACAAAGAATACATAGGGCAAACGAGCCTTACTCTCAGAGAAAGGATGACAGTCCACCGCCAACAATTGAGGGATCCCACCACAAGACAGATACCACTCAGTGGGCATCTAGATCTGTGTGCACAAAACAAGTCTCCCAAATTCCTAGTTTTCCCATTATACCAATGCTCAGACAACACCACTGACCAAACACGAATAAATAAGGAAAATAATCTTATTCAAAAATACAGACCACAGCTCAACATACTCTAACATAAGCCTCCTCCCCAGGTGCACGCCCAAAACAAAGACACACAGATACGCAAAATCACACACATCAATACAATGCAAACCTCCGACACGAACACACTTACACACATATATACACACACACACAATCACAGTATCTCCACACCAGAGCACAAACCCACATACATTTCAAGAAAGAACACATGCGCATATATATACTTACAATACAATTGTAGCAACCACAACCAACACCCATACACACATATGTAAACAGGTACATGCACACACCTACACACCACTCCGGCAACCACAAATCATATTCACACACGCATATTTGCATACATATGTACACACACATACAAACACCATACGCCTGTTCCCCAGTAAAAATGTCACATACACACTCAAAAGAAAAACACACACAATACAATCCCAACAATCACAACAAACACCCACAAGCACACATGCACAGAAGCATGCACACACAATGACACACCTCCCCGACAAATACAAGCCACATAGACGCACTCACACAAACACACGCATACACACATATACTGTACTAACAATACAAACAAAACTAATCACTCACAATTACAGCGCACACACACATGTACACATATACACCAGGAAACTACACAAACCATACCCACGTACACACACATACAAACGCATACCCAGTACCAACATACACGGAACACACATGCACACACATACACCTCACCTGGATAAATCCAACGTACAAGGACACCTAATAAATACAACACACACATACATGCTCACACACACATACACCCTCATGCACACACATACAGTTGCTCCCTCACACACACACGCACCACAATGACAACTCAAACACAAACATACTTAGAGACACACACAAACTCACGTACACACATATAACACCCCCACCAACACACAACACAAATAAACATACGTACACATACAGACATACACATACATATGAACCATCACACACACATACGGTTGCTTACACACACACACACACACACCACAATGGGTATTTAAAACAACACACTCACTCAGACACAGAGAGAGACACACACACACTCACGTATACACACACTCCCACATTCACACAAAACACTCCCACGCACACACACAGATGCACACAGATGCACACATACATACACACACAGACGCACACACATGTACACACCCTCACACATACATACGGTTGCGCTCTCTCTCACACACACACATCACAAGGACGATTAAAACAACACATACATACTCAGAAAAATAGATATACGCACAGTCTCACGTACACACACCTAACATCCCCACCGACACAAAAACACACACAAACACACATACACACGCACTCACAAACGCACTCACGCACACACACGAACAAACACATATACACATACACACACATGCGCACACACAACACCCTAACAAATATTAATCACACACATACACACTCACACAAACGTGCCCACACATACACACACCATCCTACCATAGATAAAAAAACACACACATACTCATATACACATGCCACACACGCACACATACAGACATAGGCATACACATACATATGAACCATCACACACATACGTTTGCTTACACACACACACACACACATACCACAAGGTATTTAAAACAACACACCCACTCAGACAGAGAGACACACACACACTCCCACACTCACACAAAACACTCCCACGCACACACACAGATGCACACATACATACACACACATACGCACACATACGTACACACCCTCACACACACACACACCACAAAGACGATCAAAACAACACATACACACTCAGACAAAGAGATATACGCACAGTCTCACGTACACACACCTAACATCCCCACCGACACAAAAAACACTCAAACACACACTCATATACACATTCCACAATAAACTCTGGGACCAATAAAAACGGCACACACACACACACACACACACACACACACACACACACACACACACACACGGACACAAACACACATATATACACACACATAGAGATGTGCACAGAACCAGTCCCAAAAACCAGTGAACCATGACAGACTGTCACAGACCAACCAAAAATAAAAAAATCTTCTTTAACTCTTCTTCCCTCCCACCCCAGCTAGCCAGTCATACTGTCTCTTAAGACAGTAAAACATTCCTTCAATATACACAAGAGAAAAAGGCCAGGTCAGTTCCTTCTCAATTTTATTCGATTGTCAAAGAATATGTATGAGAATATGTATATGTATATGTATTTTTCCATATGTGTATTTTCATACACTGTTTTTAACACTGTTTTTAACAATTTCACCTTAATATGACAATCAGTATGTAACACTACAAAGTTCATACAAAGCTTTATACTTTAAATATATTTTATCATCAAAGAATGTATATATACATTTTAATACTCAGACTGTTTTTTAACATTTTTTATTATTCTCAAAGACTTTTGATAATCTTTTTCTAAAAAAGTGAAACCGGTTAAGTAAATAAATATTTTTTAAAAATAAGTGCATTTTCAAACTTTCTTTCATATATATTTCCACTCGTACGGTATTCCACAACTTTACTTTATTATATATATATATATATATATATTCGGTATCTATTTCTAGCATTCAGGAATCTACATTTGCTGGTCATTCCTCTTATTCTTGTATGTAATATAATTTTAATCTTCGGATTTTTTAATATGCTAGACCACTGGTTTTAATTGATCAATATCAATTTCTACCCTCATTAATAAATTTTTATATATATATATATATATATATATAGATAGATAGATAGATAGATAGATAGATAGATAAATAGATAGATACAACTATCTATCTATCTATCTATCTATCTATCTATCTATCTATCTATCTATCTATCTATCTATCTATACACACATACACACATACACATATACAAATACTTGTAGACAAGAATTCCTTATATTTGCATATGTAAACCAATCTACACACCCACATGAAAGATTAGAAAACACACATAACACATTAAACACCAAACACACATGCGCGCGCGCACACATGCACACACAGAGGCACACACACACACTAACATGTGTGTGTGAGTTTGTGTGTGTGAGCTTGTGTGTGTGAGTTTGTGTGTGTGTGTGTGTGTGTGTGTGCCTGTTTAACGTAATGTGAGTAATGGCTCTTGCATAGATGAAGCAATATGTATCTATTATTGCGCATGTAATTACAAATTGCTAATGCAAATCTATGCATTTATTCTTGCTCTATGTAAAACAGAATAACTAAGTACACATACACCTGCCTATATAAATCTATGACCAGATATACACACAAAATAATGCATATGTATTTAAATATGTAAATCTTTATGAAACAACAACTGTATCTCTCTTTCTCACCACCTCAATTTGCCCTCTCTCCCTTTCTTCTTCCCCCTCTATCTATCTATCTATCTATCTATCTATCTATCTATCTATCTATCTATCTATCTCCGTTCCATCTGTGTTTTATACTTAATGTAAACACACCACGAAAGTTGAATTAAAGGCGGCATTCGTTCGGAGATAATACCTCTTATGGACGTATTGTGTTTAAAAACACAAAAAATATCAACGTAACAAAAACCGTACTTGCAGCATCTGGTGAGAGTACTAGATGCATTTCTGCTTTGTTGGACGTTGGCAATAATATATACTCACAGCCGGCCGCATACTAAGATAAACGTTTTCGTCACCGACATAGGATAACAGTGATTAAACAATCACTGATGTTGCGAATAACTGCCCACCTGAATAAAAAAAGAAAAAAAACTGTTATATACAACAGGAAGAGTATTATACTAGAATTGCCTCCGATACATACATACATACGACCGCCTCTAGCTAAAACAAAAACAAGGCAGCATAGGCTTAACATTGATCCAAAATGCCTTAGAATGTCGCATCATATCCCTACGGCAACATCTTTTAACCACCAAGTGTTGAAGTGCATCCTTGACCAAGTTTGCACACATGAGGCTGATAATGTCATAAGACTTGGAAGGCAGCTTCTTGAGCAATACACTTTGTCTGATAACCTAGAATACATGCCCAAAGAAGTCACACAACTCTACCGCAACGTATCATCCGATGAAAGGAGGAGCCTATATGAGCAGAAGACTATGCATGGGCATGTCAGTAGGAAGCTCTGTGATGATAGTAACATCGATCATCAAAGCAGTTTATCATGGACGAATAGCCGGATTACTACCTCCCACTTTGAAGGATATGCGTTTGCAATCCAGGAACAGGAAATATCAACCAAATACCTGATGCACAAAAGGAATAGAGATGCAGGAAAAGTCGTAAAATGGGACAACCGATGCAAACTTTGTGGAGTTCACACTGAAAATATCACCCACATCATAAGCAGCTGTCCGAAAATGTTACCACAGTATTATCTACCGATGAGCATAATGTAGCTAGGACACTCTAAATGAAATCCGTCGGAAGGGTAATAGCAGTCAAAGCCGCTATAAAGCCACTGTAACCACTCACATTATATCTCTTCACAATAAAGCTGTCGGCAGGCGACATGACATAAAATTCAAAACTTAAATAAAAGGTTAGTCCTCTATTGCAATTTCGAAGTTAGGAAACAAAATGGTTCCATTCTTCTCATCAGGAGAAAATTCCTGTAGATACAAATTAACACAAAAAACATACCTTGGGGCTTAACATGTGTCTCGACCGGCAAGAATAATGTGTCAACCTCTATGTACACATTCAAATTCTGAATTCCAACGTCATGCACAGCGTTTATAAGAAAAGACTAGTAAATATGACGTGCTTCTTTCAGTTTCCCTCTACCAAATCCACTCACAAGGCTTTGGTCAGCTCGTGGTTACAGTAGAAAACGCTTACCTAAGTTGCGGCAGTGGGACTGAAACCGGAACCATGTGGTTGAGCTGCAAATTTCTTACCATAGAATTACTATTATTTTACTCGCTTCAGTCATTGGACAGCGGCCATGCTGGGACACCGTTTA
>NC_142933.1:50041044-50043544 GCF_046866305.1 Octopus bimaculoides | reverse complement strand
GGACAGTTATAATTGAAGCTCTAATAATCTGGCATGTACTGCTTTTCGAGAGGTTTCAAATATTGGCACAAGGCCAGCAATTTTAGGGGAGGGGCTAAATCGATTACATCGTCCCCAGGGTACAACTAGTACTTATTTTGTCGTACCCCGAAAGGATGAAAGGCAAAGTCGACTTCAGCGCTATTTAAACTCAGAACGTGAGGACGGATGAAATGCCGCTAAGTATTTTTCTCGGCGTGCAAACGATCCTGCAAACTCGCTGTCTTGTTTTGATTTACAATATTGATTATTAAACGAATTAGTATCGTTAAGTGTCTTAAATTACTTTACTTGGTTTACATTCTACAACTAGAACGGATGGCAGCATTATAAGGAAATAGCTTGAGTCACACGGTGTAGATTTCAATGCTGAAGATCTTTAAAATTTTGAGCAGAAATTTGTCTATGATGATGCCAATGTCCAAGGCAGAACAGACTGAGCTGAGACGCAAACAAAAGAATTCTCTATTAACGAATTAAGAAAAAATGTTGAACAGTTGGTAAAAAATACAGCGAACAAGTTGAAAACTCATTCCGCTGCTTTGGGCTGAAAAGAAAAAGCGAAATAAATAACCGGCTCACTATATTAAAGAACAACAACAAAACTTCTTTTTCCATCTGCTGATGCAAGTCATTTAACTCGTAATATATAGCTGCACCTAGTTTATTAGTAATGCGCTTTCCTTATTTATATCGTGTTTCTTACGCTTTTTCCATTATGTATTTCGGCCAAACTTTAATCTAGTGTTAATCTAGTATTATATTTTTCGAATTAATTCACATCAATCGGCAATTTTACATGTGTATATGTATGCATATATATATATATATATATATGTAAGCATGCATGAATGTATGTATATGTATATATATATATATATATATATATATATATATATATATATATATATATATATATATAGGGAGAATTCACAAAAAGAAAACAAACCCAAAGGTGAAGACAGGTGTATTAGTATAACACTCGTGAAGTGAAAAAGTCTTTAACGTTTCGAGCCTACGCTCTTCCATAGAAAGAAACAAGGAGAGAACGAAGAATGTTTCTATGTAAAGTTAGATGAAATAAAAACTGTTGAATATTAAATTGAAGGAACACTCAATACGTTTCGTAGAGCACTACATTTATTAATTCTTGCACGGTAAAATATCGACAGTGACTTCGGAATTTCCGCTTACTTCTGTGATTGATTTAATTTGTTTTTCAGGATTTATATAATGTTTTTGAAAGTTTGTTCATTTGGTGACTGGAGCAACGGATATGAAAAATTAAAGGAGGTGAAAGTGAGTATGTGAGGAGAACGAAGTGGTTGCGTAGAGTTATGTTAAGTATATGTAAATAGAGTGTGGGGGAAGAGGAGATGATGGTGGTGACAGCTTTTCTGGTTCGACTCAAGAAGTTTGTGTTTTTTGGTTGTAACTGCTACTTGCTTACATGATACGGGTAGTCATTTGTTTATGCTTGAACTCAGCAAGGCACGTATTTACTGCATGTATGTAGAAAGGGGTTCCTGTAGCAGGTACGATTCAGGTTACAATTTAAGTTGACTGAAAATCTTTCAATTTTCTTTCACTTGTTCAGTCATTAGACTGCGGCCATACTGGGGCACTACCTTGAAGAATTTTAGTCGAATGAATCGATTCCAGTACTTTCTCTTTTTAAAGCCTGGTACTTATTCTATCGGTCTCTTTGTTGAACCGCTAAGTTACGGGGACATGAATACACCAACATCAGTTGCCAAGCGATGATGGGGGACAAACAAATACACACACACACACATACACACACACACATACACACACACACATACACACACACGATGGGTTTCTTTCAGTTTCCGTCTACCAAATCCACTCACAGGGCTTTGGTTGGCCTGAGGCTATAGTAGAAGACACATGCCCAAGGTGTCACACAGTGGGACTGACCCCGGAAGCATGTGTTTGGGAAGTAAGCTTCTTACCATAGCCACGACGCCGCCTAAACATGATTTTTAACATATAACTTTTCTCTGGTTTAATGCTAGGGTTTTTACAAGACAGTTTATTGATATGACATTCAATCTGTATCACCAGGATAGGTCAGAGATTGGTCATTGGTCAAAGATAGACTATAGGTCAGTGATATATCAAAGATAGTGGTTCTTAAAGGCAAGCCCAAAGAAATTTACAACTGGTTTTGAAAACGGGCTAAGGTGAAGATAAATTTTGTTCAAATCTATTTATGTATGTATGTATGTATGTATGTATGTATGTATGCATGTGTATATATGTGTGTATGTGTGTGTGTGTGTGTGCGTGTGCGTACAGTGATGGCTGAAACCGAGGTTTGCTGATAAAGAAAAGCGCACCCGAAAGAAAAGCAGCGAAGATAAGGATGTAGACGGTCATCAAATGCAGTCGTTGCAACCAGAAGTGGCACTTCTGTGTGGGCTTCTGCATATCCAGG